>NW_027592019.1:0-65460 GCF_964213995.1 Mustelus asterias
TTCTGCCATTTATCGTATAGCTCCCCCCTACGTTAGTTCTACCAAAATGCATCACTTCGCATTTATCTGGATTGAACTCCATCTGCCATTTCTTTGCCCAAATTTCCAGCCTATCTATATCCTTCTGTAGCCTCTGACAATGTTCCTCACTATCTGCAAGTCCAGCCAGTTTCGTGTCGTCCGCAAACTTACTGATCACCCCAGTTACACCTTCTTCCAGATCGTTTATATAAATCACGAACAGCAGAGGTCCCAATACAGAGCCCTGCGGAACACCACTAGTCACAGGCATCCAGCCGGAAAAAGACCCTTCCACTACCACCCTCTGTCTTCTGTGACTAAGCCAGTTCTCCACCCATCTAGCCACCTCCCCCTTTATCCCATGAGAGCCAAACGTTTGCACCAACCTACCATGAGGGACTTTGTCAAACGCTTTACTAAAGTCCATATCGACGACATCCACGGCCCTTCCCTCGTCAACCATTCTAGTCATTTCTTCAAAAAAACTCCACCAGGTTAGTGAGGCATGACTTCCCTCTCACAAAACCATGCTGACTATCGTTAATGAGTTTATTCCTTTCTAAATGCGCATACATCCTATCTCTAAGAATGCTCTCCAACAACCTCCCTACCATGGACGTCAAGCTCACCGGCCTATAATTTCCCGGGTTATCCTTCCTACCCTTCTTAAATAACGGGACCACATTAGCTATCCTCCAATCCTCTGGGACCTCACCTGTGTCCAGTGACGAGACAAAGATTTGCGTCAGAGGCCCAGCGATTTCATTTCTCGTCTCCCTGAGCAGCCTGGGATAGATTCCATCAGGCCCTGGTGGAATCTTTACTTGTTAAAATCTATACTAGTTAAAAAATCTATACTATTTAAAGAATCTATACCAGTTAAAAACCTAACACTTCCTCCCTTGTAATGGAGATTTTCTCTAACGGGTCAACACTCCCCTCCGAGACACTCCCAGTTTTATTTCACTTCATTCTTCCATGGGACGTGGGAGTCTCTGGAAAGACCAACATTTATTTCATGTGCCTAATCTCTTTTCAACTGAATGGTGTGTTAGGGCATCTCAGAAGGCGTTGCCCAGTTACTTATATAGCCGTCCATCTTGAGTTACATCCTAGTAAGAGCAAGTAGGGATGGCAGATTTCCTTCATTGGGGAATCAGGGAGGTTTATCTGGTCGCTGTCAGTAGGAACCAAGATCTATTGATTGAAATCAAATTCCACCAGCTACCATGGTCGGATTTAATCTCGCGTTCCCACATCGCTGACCTGGGGTTCTGGATTACTGGTCCACTGGCATTAATATTGCGCCACCATCTACACACACCAAAAAACAATTGCTTGTGTTGATGCAGGGATGAACGATAGTTGGATGCCTGAATGTTTTGATTGAGGAATCAGTGAATGGATTGGTGAATGCGACGATAGTTGGTCCTGAAATTTGCTATTCGATATTTGCATACTTGTGTTTTACTACTTCAAAAATCAAAGTTGGTCCTTTATTACAATTGTGTCAGTCTGTAACCTTTAGTCCTTCTAGATTTTCTGGGTGAATTCCATCCCCGAGATATCGGGAACAAATGAACTGAAGCTCAGTGAGAGTAATCTGATATTTTCCCCCTGCTGATGGTGATATTTTCCCCCTGAAAATGGAATGGGGGAACATGATCAGGTTGATGAGGGCGGATTGTAATATTTGGAACATGTGGCCTTTCTAGAGCAACAAAATCACTCAACAGATCATCAACCAAATTAGTGAAGATAATCGGCTAAAAAATAAATCATGTGGCAAGTAAAATATTGTGAAACTCACTGGACACCCAAAAGTTTTAAATTACTTTCCAAAACGATGTAATAATCAATCTAGATTTTAAGCTTCTATAACTTCACATTAAATACAGATACTTTCAGTTATACTGTCATTCTAAAAATGGTCACACACTCCAGACATATCTCAAGAGTTTTTGTGTGATGATGAAGTGATTACTGGTCAATAAAACGCAGAGGCTGCTGTGTAGCTGCTCCTTATCCTCGGTCTGATTTAATTCCATTTCCCGCTGAATTCTGGGACAGATTTGATTATTTGGTGACGAAAGGCCAAAGTGAACGGAATAAATTTGAATCTCAATGAATTATATTTAATAAACTGCAATTAATTTTGTATCAAATAAAATGCTGAAAATAATTTGTGAAATATTTATTTATTTTTGTGATTTGCAGATTATTAGTAATATTCGCACCAGACAATGACCATCTCCAAAAAGAGAGAATCTACCCATTGCTCCTTGTCACTCAATGATATTACGATACTGAATCACCCACTATAAACATCGTCGGTGTTACCATTGGCTAATCGCTGAATTAACTAGGTATATAAATGCTCCGGCTCGAATATCAGGTCAGCTTGCTGTGGGTGACCCACCTCCTGACTCCCCAAACCTGTCCACCACCTACAAACCACAACTCAGGAGTATAATAGAGTTCTCTGCACTTGCTTGAATGACTGCAGCTAAAACAGCATTCAAGAAGTTTTAAAGCATTCAGGAAAACGCAGACGGCCTGACTGGCATAGCATTTGCAAATGCTCTCTCCCTCCACCACCGACAAACAAGAGCAGCATTATGTGCCATCTACAAATTTCACTACAGGAACTCACCAAGAATCCTTTGGCTGTACCTTCCAATCACACATCAGTTACCATCTGGAAGGACAGGGATAACAATTACCTGGGAGTATCACCTATAAATTCCCCTCCAAGCCATTCACAAATCTGATTTGGAAAAAAGCTCCCTTCTTTCATTGTCGCTGGATTGAAATCCTAGAACCTCCTCTGTAACAGCACTGTGTGAGTACCTACACCACAGGTTGCGCAGAAATTCAAGAAGGTAGCTCACCACCAGCTTACGAAGGACAATTAGGGATAGGCAAAAATGCTGACCTACCCAGCAAAGCCCACATCCCTTAAATTAGAATTTAAATTTATTCATGTTTATGAATGGATGATAACTGGTGAACAAAATTATGCAACTTTGTGAATGGATGCCAATTGATGAAAATAAATAACAATTTTATGAACATTTATGACCTTCTCTTTCTCTGCTGGAAGGTAGGATCTGTTCTGCAGGAGATGCGTAATTTAAAAACATCACACTATCTGAAAGCAAAGCCGACAGAGGACATTGCAACAACTACAGATATATATCCATCATAGCATCATGGAAAAGGCCTTGGCCTGTGTCACACTTTAAAGCATTCATCTGCTTGAAGACCGGGGTTACCCTGAAGCACAGTGCTGTGTTTGTATTGGACTATATTGGAACTCTAGAAAACATCTGCTCCATATGCCATATGTACGTATCTTGCCGTACTTTCGTGAATCTGTAACAGCACTGTGTGAGTAGACACACCACAAATTCTGCACCTCACTACCAGCTTACTAAGGGCAATTAGGGATAGGCAACAAATGCTGACCTAGCCAGCAACGCCCACATCCCTTAACTTAAAACTTAAAACTATTAATGTTTATGAATGGATGATAACTGGTGAACAAAATTGTGCAACTTTGTGAATGGATGGCAATTGGTGAAAATAAATATCAACTTTATGAACATTTATGATCTGCTCTTTCTCTGCTGGAAGATAGGATGCGCTCCACAGGACATGCATGATTCAAAAGCAAAACACTATCTAAAAACAAAGCCGTCAGAGGACACTGCAACAACTACAGATATATATCCATTATTGCATCACGGGAAAGGCCATTGTCAGTGTCACACTTGAAATCATTCATCTGCTTGAAGACCCGGATTACCCTGAAACACAGTGTTGTGTTTGTAATGGAAGATTGACTCTGAAAAATATCTGCTTCATATGCCCTATGTACTTATCTTTACCTTCGTCAATCTCATCAAGACATTCAACACCTGTAGCAGAGCAGGGACTACAATATTTGGGAAAAATTCGCTCTCCATCAAAACTCCTCAGTCTCATTCATGACACAGAAAACGACAACATACAACCACAATTGGTGGCTTCATGGGAAGCACTTCCAACAGAATCTACGTCTCAAAAAATGTCCTCCTCAGTCATCAACAAAGGTGACATATGAAAAAGAACCCATTCCGAATTTGATGTTTTTACTGTGTTCCTAATTTTTATTTTAAATGGAAGGATATCAGTTATCATTGTGAAATTGATTTATAAACAATATGACGTTTTTCAGACAACGCGACACACACACGCACACACCCATACATTTTTCCTTCAATTTAAAACTCCATCTTGGCTTCCTGGGAGGCTTAAGAAACAATTACCCCCAACTATCTTTCAGATGAAATGATGAACAAATAAACTTTCCCCAACGCCACGTTAGCTGAGCTGGACGTTAAAAGTCCCATGGTCTCGAATAGCGCCCTGGTCAGCATTGATCCTTCGAACCAAAATGAACAAAAATGCATGACCATGGATTGAGCCATTTTGCTCTGATGCTGACCTGGCAACATAGGAACATAGGAACAGAAGTTCTCCTCCAAGCCAGTCACCATCCTGACTTGGAAATATATCGCCTTTCCTTCACAAGCGCTGAGTCACAATCCTTGAATTTCCTCCGTAATGGCATTGTGGGTCTACCCACAGAACATGGACTGTAGCGATTCAAGAAGGCAACTCACCACCACCTTATCATGGGCAACAAGGGATGGGAAAATGCTGACCAGCCAGCGACGCCCATGTCCCAAAAATGAATAAAAAAGCAGAAGAAGGCCATTCAGCTTCTCGAACGCGCCCCACCATTCAGTAAGATCATAGCTGATCTGTGGCCAAATCCATGTACCTGCCCTTGGCCCATATCCCTCGATACCCCTGTTCAATACAAAAGTCAATCTCAGACATAAATCTAACAATTGAACCAGCACCCACTGGCCTTTGAGGAAGAAGGTTCCAAACCTCCTCCACTCTGCGTGTCGAAATGCTTTTGATCAACTCTCCTGAACGGCTTGGTCCGTTTTTTAAAAGAAATTGGCCCTTTATTCCAGGGCCTTCAACTGGTGGGAAATTCTTATCCTTATCCGCCCTGTCCTACCACGTAAATATTTTGTAGATTTCTTTCAGAGCACCCCTCAACATTCTGAATTCGAGAGAAAAAGTTCCAATTTGTCTAATTTCTCCTCGCAACTTAACCCCTGAAGACCACGTATAATTCTTGTGAACCTGCGTTGAACTCCCTCCAGGGCCAACATCTTTCCAAAGGTGCGATGCCCATACCTGCGCACAGTACTCTAGGTGGGCTCTAACCAGCATTTTGCACAATTGCAGCATAACATCTGAATCCCTATCCTCCAGTCCTTTAGATACGCAGGCCAGAATTCCGTTGGCGTGCTTGACTACTTTCTGTATCAGTTCGTGGCATTTTAAGAAGCTATGCACCCGAACACCCAAATCTCTCTGAGCATCCACTAAATTTAACTTGTGCCTCCTAAAAAAAGCTTAATCTATCATTTGGATATTTGACTTTTTGTGCCATTATTTTAGCCGTTATGAATATTGTAAATAATTGAGGCCCCAAGACAGATTCCTGCGGCACACCGCTTAACCTGCATTATTCAGCAACGTACATCTATAGTTCATTGCACCTTAAGTTTGGGCAACTTCCGCAGAAGGGGATGTGGTATTATATTTATGGGTGTGAATTCTTTATGCATTAATATCATAGATCATACCTGACAGCGATATTTTTACAGTAACTGTAAAAGATGGAATTGAAATCTTGATGGTTTATATTACATGAAGCAGGCACTGCCTCAATAAATGTTACACTGGACCCTATGCCAATATATATATATATATATACGTAATGGACCCTGTCTATGATTATAATATATTATATTATATGGCACCCTGTTTAAACTCAGATTGCACCAGTGCATGTCAATGTATACATCATGCAATCACTCTGATCCGTATTGTTACAGGTAGGGACTAACTTTGCAGTTCTGCCACATGCAGTCCTGAATGGTGGTTGACATTTGAAAAAATAACCGCAGCAGGAGCCTCAAATAAAACCCCAATTCTTAATGATGGGGGGTCCCAGCAAAAGGGAAAAGAAACAAGACTGAAACAATTGCTACCATCTTCAGCCAGAAGGGCCGAGAGGATGTATCGTCTCGGTCTCCTCCTGATGCCGCGAGCATCACAGATGCCAGTCTCCCAGGAGGTCAAATCATTCAACATGATATCATGGAGCATAAGAATAGGAGTAGACCATTCGGCCCCTGGAGCCCATTCCACCATGCAATCTGAACATGATTGATCTGTGGCCTAACCCTGTGCTGAAGGCGTTGGACACTGCAAAGTTTATGGGTCCTGACAATATTTCAGGTATAATAATAATGATTTGTGCTCTGGAGCTTGCTGCGCCCCAGCCAATCTATTCAAGTATATACATCACGATCACATACATAACATTGTGGAAATTTGGCAGACATGACCTGTTCCAAAAGGCAGGACAAATCCAACCCGACCAATTACCGCCCAATGCATCCTCACGCGATCAACGTAATGGGAAGTATGAAGGATCATCCAAATAGTAATAATAATATAATAATAACAATACAGCTACAACTGCTACGAAAAATAATTTGCTCAATGATGCTCTGTTTGGATCCCACTGGGAGTACTCAGTTCTAGAATTGATTTAATCTTAGTCCAAATATCGTGGAAATAGCTGATTTACTGATGTGAGGTGAGAATGCCTGCCCTCGACATCAACGCAGCACTTGACCAATCGTGGCATCAAGAAGCCAGAGCAAAGCCGCAGCCAATGGAGATCTGTGGAAAAACATTCCACTGGCTTCAGTCACACCCAATTCAGAGTAAGTTAGCTGTGGTTGTTGAAAACCAATCATCTCAGTCACAGGGCATTGCTGAAGGAACTCCTCAGGATAGAGTTCTCGGCCTAATCTTCACCCTTCAAGGCAAGCTCAGAAGTGGGACGTTCACTGATGATTGCACAATGTTCAGCACATTTACAACTCCTCAGATACTGAAGCAGTCCGTGCCCATAAGCAGCAAGAATTAGACAACATTCAGGCTTTGGTTGTGAAGTGGCAAATGACATTCACGCCGCCCAAGTGGTAGGCAATGAATGACCTTTTTAAGTAAGAGAGATTCCAAACATCTCTGCTTGTCATTAAATGGAATGACTACAGCTGAATCCCCCACTATCATCATTCTGGGAATTACCATTGATGACAAAGTGAACTGGGACAACCATGTAAATAATATTGTTACAAGAGCAGGTCAGAGACTGGGAATTCTGCGTTGAGTAACTCACCTCCTGACTTCCCAAACCCTGTCCATAACATACAGGGCAACAGTCAGTATTGTGAATTAATATTCTCCACTTTCCTGACGTAAAGCCCTGAAGCAACACACAAAAAAGCAGCCGGCTCAATGAACGCCCACCCACCACTTTAAACATTCACTCTCTGCATCACAGATGGACAACTCTGGCAGTGTGAAAGATATACAACTGGTATAGCAGCAACATACTCTTTCAATTGCACCTTCGAAACACATTAACTCTGATACTTAAAAGGACAAGGGCATCAGATGCACGAGAACATAATTACCCTGCAAGTCCCCATAAAACCCACACTTGACTGGGAACTATGTCACTATATTTCAATGTCCATGGATGAAAATCTTGTAACTCCCTTCTTAACTGCACTGTGAGTATATTTACTTCATATGGAATGCAATGGTTCAAGAATAGAGCTCACCGCAACATTCTCAAACGTAAAAAAAGAAGTGGCAACAAATGCTACTTTACCAGTGACACCAAGATTTATTTAAATAATTTTGAACATGTCATATCTCTGCTTATATTCTACTAGCCCCAACCTCCGTTTATTGCAGTAGGCCATGTCTCAATCACATTACAGCATGTTCTGTCTCTGTTATTTCTCTAGTCGGCTCATTAACAGTTGTTCATAAAAGTGCCAAGGCCCTGTTTACACGAAACTTGCTGAGTTATGACTATTGCTGAACTCAGTCTCAGTTAATATGGGTGGCACTGTGGCACAATGGTTAGCACTGCTGCCTCACAGCGCCAGGGACGTGGGTTCAATTCCCAGCTTGGCTGAGTGACTGTGTGGAGTCTGCACCTTCTCCCTGCGTGGACTTCCTCCCACAGTCCGAAAGACATGCTGGTTAGCTGCACGTTGGCCATGTTAAATTCTTCCTCAGTGTACCTGAGCAGGCACTGGAGGGTGGCGACCAGGAGATTTTCACAGTAACTTTATTGCAGTGTTAATGTGACACCAATAAATTAGAACCATAGAACCCCTACAGTACAGAAGGAGGCCATTCGGCCCATCGAGTCTGTACCGACAACAATCCCATCCAGGCCCTATCCACATATCCCCACATATTTACCTGCTAATCCACCCACTAATCCATCTAATCTACGCATCCTGTGACACTAAGGGGCAATTTAGCTTGGCCAATCAACCTAACCCGCACATCTTTGGACTGTGGGAGGAAACCAGAGCACCTGGAGGAAACCCACGCAGACACGGGGAGAATGTGCAAACTCCGCACAAAAAGTGACCCGAGCGGGGAATCGAACCCAGGTCCCAGGAGCTGTGAAGCAGCAGTGCTAACCACTGTACTACCGTGCCGCCCGAAAAGCTTTAAAGTTTTATATCTGGCAAGAGGTTGTGTCTCAATTCTGACTGCATTTTCGGTGGAAACTAAGCTGGAACAA
The DNA here is from genome assembly GCF_964213995.1 of Mustelus asterias. Classification (NCBI taxonomy): domain Eukaryota; kingdom Metazoa; phylum Chordata; class Chondrichthyes; order Carcharhiniformes; family Triakidae; genus Mustelus; species Mustelus asterias. The sequence continues at coordinate 8,783 of NW_027592019.1, forward strand.
CACCCTTCTTGCGTTACGTGAGTTTCAGTCATAGTCATTGCTCTAATGGTTCATTAGATCAAATAAACTCGATCCTGTTTAGTTAATGCTGCACCAATCCATGTATTTATTTATTTAACACTCTGACCTGTCTCTGTTATTATTGCATCATGTGATCCCTCTAATTTGTGTACTGTCCATATTTCAGTGTGTACCAGTCTAGTTCTCATATTAGTAATTACTACCAATGCACTTGACTCTGTCTCAATTTATATCAGTCTACATTTCGTATCTAATTGCTAATAACACATTAAATTCTGTCTCAGTTGATATCAGTCCAGGTCCTGCATCAGTAATTACTACAAATGCATTTGGCGCTGTCTCAGTTAATATCAGTCCATCCTGTATCAGTAATTGCTTCTAATGCACTATGCTCTGTCTCAGTTAATATCGGTCCAGGTCATTACCAATAATTGACACGAAGACATTAGGCTGTGTCTCAGTTTATATTGCACAAGTTACTGCATCCAGTTAAAATTGCACTCGTCACTGTCTCAGTTTTTCTTGTACTATTCGACGTCATTCATATTTTTTAATGTTTCTTTCATGTGATATGGGTGTCTCAGGTAAGGCAAGTATTTCGCCTTTAAGTTCCCACAGGCACTCAGCACTACCTCGTTTCTGTTTTACTGGATCAGGCCTCTGCTTATATTAAAATGGATCCTGTCTCTGTTAATACTCCGCTTGACCAGAACTTAGTTAATATTGCACTGCACCCAATCCCTGTTTATATGATATTTGTTCCTGAATCTGTCTATATTTCACGAGACCAGGCCACTGTTATTAATGCACTGGATTATGCCCCTGTTTGAATTATGGCCGCATTACTCTACGGTTCTGTGAGATGGAGAGGTAATATCATACATAACAATGCTGGGCTAAAAACATCTGTATTTAGCAGGATCCTGAAACGGAAAGTATTGGATCGACAGACTATGCTGCGCAGGGTTTGATATCCATTTTCAATGCAGTTAACAGAATTATATTTCAGATATCACTTCGTCTTTTCCAATGCCCAAGACTAGTCTCCATTCTACAGAGATGTATCTGTAGGAGGATGCAGAGAATTGTGTTCCCCCAGCCAATTTTCACATGATTGGGCATTGTCGAGTGCAGTAATAACAGTCCGTGCCAAATATAAAATGACCATGGACAGAGTCAATTGCAGAACTGATACTGCATCTGGTTTAGTACAGAGGCCGGTCATCACCAATAAAAGCAGAGTTACTGTCGAACTAACATAAGCAGAGACATGGTGACGTGCAGCATAAACGCAGAGCACGTCCAGTGTAATATGAACAGAGACAGAATTTTCTTTAATATAAACCGACACCGAGATTAGTTAATTTAACCTAAGCAGAGACAGGGTCACAGACGAGTGCAATATAGGAAGAGGGCCTAGCATCCCAGCAAACATTCCAAGGGCAGGTGTATCATGGGGTTAGGTACCGAATGAAAAACTCCCTCCACATTGCAACATTAAACACTCCCAAGGCAGGTGTAGCTCGGAGTAAATACAAAGTGGAACTCCATCGACGCGGTCCCAATCAATCATTCCCAGAAACTGTAGACTGTTTAGAATCAGCAAAACTTTCTCTACACTGTCCATTCAAACAATTGGTTAGCAGGGACAGGACGGGTTAGATACAGGGAATAGTCAAGATACATTTTGGAGTAAAGCTCCCTCTATATATTCCAATTAATTGAATTAGATCCGTTTTGTTAGAAGCCTATGAACAGGGCTGAGAGAATACATAGTTGGAGTGTGACATGATGTTGTTGAGTAAAGACAATGATCCATCGTGGACAAGACACGACACAGAATCAGACAGGAGAATGACACAGAGAGACAAAGCACAGGAAATCGCCACATATATATTTGCCGTGTCATTGTATTTCGAGATTAGAGGGAATCTTTTCTAATTTTGAACATAGATATGATGTTGGCTCTTTTTGCGCATATAACTGATGAAGAAAAAATTGCCCAAAAACAATCACGACTGGAATCGATTAATTTATTTGCACGTTTGCCTCTATTTCTGTGTTGTGTTGGTGGAGAAATACTTGTTGATTTTTGTCAATCAATAAATCTAATCTGGGATTTCTATCTATGTGTTTATTTGTATAAACACCTTACTGCTTGCAATGAAGTGTTCATGGCAGAAAAAAACAGATAAACAGTCACTTATTGATTAGTTTGAACTCAAAATAGCAGTTTATTTTAAGTATATTGACAGTTGGTTCAAAATGAATAGAAGCTTCGTGAATACCCATTGGACCAAATGCTATTTCATTCAAGTAAAAAAAACCTTCTAATCAATAATTTATTCTGAAAGTTCTGATGACACAATAAATAAAATATATTTGAACAGGCTGGTATTCCACTGAATGTCAATGTGATTGAGGTTTAATCTACTCAAATTTGACAAGTTAAAACATCAGGCAGAAGAGTGACTGTAATCACACATTAGTCTCAGAGCTTTCAACATGTCAAATTTTGCATTTTATAATGTTAACATTTGGAAAGAACTTGCGTTTTGCTCGTAGAAACCCTACAGTGCAGAAGGAGGCCATTCGGCCCATCGAGCGTGCATCGACAACAATCCCACCCAGGCCCAATCCCCGCAACCCCACATAATTAACCTACACATGCTGGGGCACTAAGGGGCAATTTAGCTTGGCGAATCAACCTAACTCGCACACCATTGGACCGTGGGAGGAAACCGGAGCACCAGAACCCACGCAGACATATGGAGAATTTGAACTCCTGTCCCCGGAGCATTACTTCAAGCTTCTGGAAAACTAGCTTGATAATGATGTTGCTATACTGCTCCTTAGGCTGAAATATCATCATATCTAATAATGGAATAACTAAACATTCAACACTTGGTCACAGGTTGGATCGTCAGCTCAAGCATCTGTTGTGGGAATTGAAGACATTACCATTTGACTCGAAACTGATATTGATTCCACTGAGAAAAACTGTTAACTGATCACAGTTTGAGTTTTGCCATTATGACATTTAGCAGAGTGCGTCTAAATTCTGAGATCTGTGTCCAACATTACACTGATGCATTTAATTGTCAGAAGCAAGTCTTCACCTAGCCTTGAATCTTATTCTGACACGATGGCAATGCTTAATGGGAATCCGTGTAAAAGTTCCATCAATTCCTAAAATGACATCGGGAAACATGCGAGGCAGAAGGTGGTGTGGAGCTTGACGTTCATCATGCATGAGCTGCACTATCAGAACAGCTGAACGCTGCGTTTGTTTCCCTTCGAACTGAACAATTTATGGGAGATTTAGGACAGAAGTTCAAAACTATGAACGGGAATGTTTTACTGATTAAGAAGAAATTGTTATCCACTGGCAAGCGGGCCAGTATACATAAGACACTGCTTTATTAGTTATCAATTAACTGAACCATACCTCTGATTACATTGCATCAGTCCATACTTCTATTTATGCTGTATCAGCCCCAATATTTAATTATACGACAGTAGGCCCTGTCTCTATACTGCATCCAGTCGTTTCTCTTGTTATGTTACACGAGCCATCTCTCTATTTATGCTACATTAAGTCCTCTCAATTAGTATTGGAGTAGACCACGGATCTGATTATATTACATCGGATCCCATCTCTTTTTATATTACACAGGATTTGTCTCTTTGCATCACACCACAGCCTGTCTCTGTTAATCCAACATGCGACTATGAATATGTTGCCTGTCGAGATATTATCAATCACGATACATATGGGCGTGCATGTCCGATACCAGTCATTCTTGTTTGGAAGAGTAGGTTTATTTTGTGCTAATATCGCTAAGTAGCCATGAGAAACAAGATACTGCGGATGCATGGGATCTAAAAAAAGAAATGCCAGAAACACTCAGCAGATCAATCATCATAAGTGGAGTGGTATTAGTGTACTTGTCCAATTCTTTCTCTCTCTCTCCTTCCTCAACACCGCAGTCCCTCCTCTCGGATTCATAACATTATCATGTATCGTTACTATTGAATTAGGCTATGATTCCGTGGAAGCTATGGTTGACCATTTTTAAAATTTCTTTCCAGAGTAGGACCATGCATATGCGTATATTTCACTAAACATTGAGTTCAGATTTATCACGCTGTACTTCCTTCAGTTATCACTGCATTTAACCATGTAATACTTTTTCTTGCACAGGAGTTGTCTCAGTTCTGACTGTACTAGACCATGTCTCCTTTTATTTTACTTTCAGCACTGTATCTGTATATATAACGCAATCTGAAGCTTAATTTATTAATGCAGTGGACCTTGCTTCTATAAGGGCTACAATTAACCCTGTCTCAGTTATTACTCTACTTGACAATGTTCACTGCAATAACACATTGGTGCAGTCTTGCACAGTAATGCACTAGGCCATGCCTCTTTATATTCTGCATTTGACTCATTTGAATCATTGTTGCAAGTTGTATCAGTTTACATTACATTATATGCCGCTTCATTTATTAATACCTGAAGACATGCCATGGTAAATGCTACAAATCAGCATTTCTGAGCTGTTGTTGCTTAGTCAAGAGTCCACTTACGTTACATTTGGTTCCATCTCAAATATTATTGTGCTCGGCTCCATGTCATGCACTACTGAACGCATCCGTGCGTCACTTTGCATTCCATTGGGTTCTCATAATAATAAAGTAGACACTATTTCAGTAATTGCTTTTCTATAAAATGTGTCTGATAGATGGAATGAAAGAAAGAAAGATGGAAAGAAAGAAAGAGAAGAATAGATGGATATTAACTTAAAAATGCAATATAATTGTGTGGATGAAAGGGGTTCGTCTTGTTAATAACGATTAGGTGTTGCGTATAATATCTAATTGCTCTCGTACTGTGTGCAATATTTTGTTGAAAACTTGGGTCGAGTCTTATAACATCCTCTTGTTCAAAGGAGATTCAGGAACAGAATAAACATATGCCATGTTGCAATACAAATGGACACTAAGGGACAATTCAGCATGGCCACTCCAACTAACCTTTACATCTTTGAACTGTAGGAGGAAAGCGGTAAACCTGGAGGAAACCCACGTACACATGGGGTGAATGTGCAAACTGCACACAAACAGTTACCCAAGGCCGAAATGGAACCTGTGTCCGAAACTCTGTGAGGTACCAGTGCTAACCGTTGTGTAAATAATTGCAATTGCGTTTAAGCATGTTATGGTAATTTATTAAGTATTTACTTGCACATTCTATGCCTCAGTCAATATCTAAAGTTAATGAACTGCCCTGGACGCTTTTTAATGTGATGCACAGCTGGCCATTCCGCTGCTAAGGCAATGCATCTTTCAAATGACTCACTGAACTTCTCTCCTATCCTTCTCTGTCTCAGATTGTACCTAAATCAGATAATTCCTCTTCACTCTGTCAGTCTCCATTAATTCACTTACACAGGTACCTAGGAGCCGCACCTGGCTACTAGTTGAAAAAAAATGTTCATTTCTTTTGCTTAAGGCACCTTGTGACTGAAAGGATAAAGCATAACAAACTCATCAGAGGAAAATTCAGTGCCGGAAACAGACCAGTTCACTCACTTAATCTCTCTCCTCGATTTCCCTCACACAACACCTAAAACACTTAAAGTTTCTATTTTAGAGCACCTCTGGGGGAAACAATGTTGCTTTAATTTTCCCTCTTTTCACTCAGTGATAATCTTCGGTCCATCTTCACTTCAATTAATCTATTTAAACCCCAAATATGATCATTTTCTTGATTCACTAAAATGGGAATGGAGGTAAATGCAATGTTCAGACCGGCAGCAATCTGTGTGGTTGTTCTTGATGCTTTCTGAGTGAGTTCACCCTCACAGACAGGAAGACTGTTCACGGTGATAACATCAAACTGGCCCTGGTTGTTTCATTCTCAGGTAACACAACTTCCTGTTTCTTGCTGCCGGTTCCAAACCGCACATCTCACTTCTGAGCAGAAAATAAATCCAGGGACCACAATCTAGTGAGAACATCTGTCAGTGCGGCCTATATCTGTCCATAGAATCAGGCAGAGTCAGACAGATCACATTGTGGGGAAATGTACAAATGAGTCTGTTGTGATCTGTTCAGAGTTTCCATTCGGGGACATAACTGGATGGTCAATGGATCAGTCACTGAGCTCTCCCGGGTTCCGTGAAGGAAGGAAATGATAGTTGTTATCTTTCATTGTTTGATCATTTTCTCTCCATCTGCTATTTATTTTTTGTTCCTCAGCTTTTATCTGTCAGCACCCCGTTTTCCTTTCTCCTAATTCTCCCGGCGTCTCTCTCTCTATCTCCTTGCCAGTCTTTTGAACACTTTCATTAATGTTCATAATCATGAAGTTGTGAGTGGGTTAATTAAAGAGAGAATCTTTCAACTGGGAGGACGGTCAGCAACCAATGGGCACAAATTTATTTTATTGAGCAGGGAGACAGAAATATAATTGTTTACTTTTACACAAGAGTTGTTATGAACTGGAATGAACAGCTTGAAAGGGTGATCGAATCAGATTTCACAGTAACTTTGGAAAATAAATTAGATATATCCTTCATGGGGTTAAAATTTGAAGGATTTTCGAGAATGGGACCATTTTAATGGTTCATTTTAATCATTGTCCAAGTATGCTTTTTGTGTCTCTCCCTGTCCTTCATTGAGACTGAATAAAATGCAATGTTTTTACAGCTGTCATCTTGTGCTAATCTTATCTTTTGACAGCACTTGTGTGTGTGTGTGTGTGTGAATAATTGCCTGGAACCATTCCGAAATGCAATTCTATCTACAAGCCATCACTTTGAACAAATTAGCATTGGATCGAACTTGTTTATGAAAAACACATTTGCCATTACCATTTATTGCACTGTTCTTTTTCCTCCGATGAGGTTTTCATATTTCGTATTTTCAGTCATCACATGTCCTAATTCTGTCCATAAATGTGGAACAGTTTGTAAGAATGAGAAGGAACAGATTATTTTCTGTTCCTCTGACAGATTCACCATTGTTACCTCAGATAACAGAAATTCATGGAGTCCGCCATGATTATCCCCTCTTGGGAATACCAGCTCTTAGTCAGATGGAGTCAGTCACTCCCGAGGTTGTCATTGTGTTTCCAATCCATGCTTACCACACAAATCCCTGCATCACTCGTCATCAAAAAGAAACCTGCGCTTAGGCCCTAGAAATGATTGCTTCCTTATATCAGGTCCCAACCTGACTCCGGGCCCAGCTGTCTCTGTTAGTGATACACTAACCGGCCATTCAAATTATAATGTTCTAATTCTCTATCGTTATTTTTTTGAAACCGTTACCCAATCAGTTGTGAATTAGAACCTGAATCTGGTTTTGTTTTATTTGATGCCTACCGGTTATTATTGGACAATTTACTTTTTCCAAAATGATCACACGCACAAAAAATGTTTATTTAAATCTTATATCATGTCCTGTCTCTCTTATTCTATATACCGCATACATTGGTTCACATGACTCTCCCAGCCAGTTTATGTTATCATTGCACTAGCATATCTGTCTACATTAGATTAGATTATGTGTCTGTTGTTAGTGTATAATTTTTAATCATTGATGGGATGTGGGCATCACTGGTATCTGTTGCCCTTCTCTAATTGCCCTTGACAAAGTGGTGATGATCTTCCACCTTGAACCGCTGCGGTCCATGTTCACCAGATCGTATTTCTGTTTATATCACACAAGGTCTGGTCACTCTCATGATACACCTGAACATAATTCACCTTATTACCTAGATTGTACAACCTACAGACAGTCGAAAATATTTAGGATGGTTACCATCGAACTGGTGAAGTTATCGGTTGAACAGAAATATTGAAACTTCTCTGGACAGCAGCAGATGTTTTAGTCCTTTGCATCGATAGGAATAAGAAGTCTGAGAATTACAGGTGTAATCATTTCCTGTCGGCTATATGTCCAGGGTCATTTTCACCATCATTTTCACAAATCAGCGCACAATTGAGTCTTATATCAGGAATTTCAGTGAGATGCTAAGAAGACCAATTTCCAGTAATCTCGTCATTCGAGATGTGATTTATCCATTTTCCAACAGATCTCTAAAGGCAGAAAAGTCAATGCTGGGAACAAAATAGTCAGACTGAAGTCATTTTGTATACGAGAACACACAACAGAATGGTTGTCAATAAATAGTTACATATTAAATGTTCTTCAGTTGAAATACAAGAACTGTTTGGTGTTCTCATACACTATGGAAGGCAGAGATGGAGTGAAGGTTATCACTGGGAAATCTGAAGGGAAATTGCTAAAAGGAATCATTTCTCCAAAGGCGGTTATTAAAAAATACAATATTTAAAATAAATAAGCACTCAAATGTCTAAGCAAGGACCTAAGATGATATTCCTTAGACATAGATCAACAGAATACCTACAGTTCAGAAAAAGGCCATCTGGCCCACCGATTCTGCATCTTACCCAGGCCCTTCCCTCTGCCCTATCCCCGTTCGCCCCGCACATTTACCATGGCTAATCCGCATACCCTACGAAAAATAACGGGCAATTTTGCATGGCCAATCCATCGAATACAATCTGTTGTAATATAAACGAGGGACAGGTTTTGTGCAGTAATACAGAGACAGGGCTCGAGTGCACCAATTATTTATACAGCACCTGCACTAATATGAATACAGCAGGCGCCCAGTTCAGTCATTACTGAAAGCGGGTACAGCGTATTACTAACCAGCGTGGTGTTTTCTCATGTAAACAGAGACATGCAATCCGCAGTTTTAACAAAGACAAGGTCTATTCTAATATAAGCAGAGACAATGTGCACTGTAATTTAAACTGAGACAGATTCTAGCGTAATGCAAACTCACATCGGCACTATCAGAATATAAGGACACGATCTCGTGTGGCCGAGTGGAATAAAAAGTGAGGCAATGCAGAGTAAAGCAATAATTGAGAAAGGATAACATGTAAAATGAACAGCGGTATTGTTTGGCACAGTAATATAGGAGAGAGCATCTAGTGCAATAAAACTGTCACCGGGCCTAGTGCAATTTTGACGAATTCTGGGCATTGTATAACATAGGGCACACGGAGTTGGGGGTAGTGTGTTAAAGTGGATTGGGGACTGGCTATCCGACAGGAAGCAAAGAGTCGGAATAAATGGGTGTTTTTCCGGTTGGAGGAAGGTAACTAGTGGCGTGCCGCAGGGATCGGTACTCGGGCCGCAGCTGTTTACCATTTATATAGATGATCTGGAGGAGGGGACGGAGTGTAGGGTAACGAAGTTTGCAGACGACACAAAGATAAGTGGAAAAGTGAATCGTGTGGAGGACGGAGAAGATCTGCAGAGAGATTTGGACAGGCTGAGTGAGTGGGCGAGGATATGGCAAATGGAGTATAACGTTGAGAAATGCGAGGTTATACACTTTGGAGGAAATAATAACAAATGGGATTACTATCTCAATGGAAACAAATTAAAACATGCTACCGTGCAAAGGGACCTGGGGGTCCTTGTGCATGAGACGCAAAAGCCCAGTCTGCAGGTACAACAGGTGATCAAGAAGGCAAATGGGATGTTGGCCTATATTGCGAGGGGGATAGAATATAAAAGCAGGGATGTCTTGATGCACCTGTACAGGGCATTGGTGAGGCCGCAGCTGGAATACTGTGTGCAGTATTGGTCCCCTTATATGAGGAAGGATATATTGGCATTGGAGGGAGTGCAGAGAAGGTTCACCAGGTTGATACCGGAGATGAGGGGTTTGGATTATGAGGAGAGGCTGAGGAGATTGGGTTTGTACTCGTTGGAGTTTAGAAGGATGAGGGGGGATCTTATGGAGACTTATAAGATAATGCGGGGGCTGGATAGGGTGGAGGCGGAGAGATTCTTTCCACTTAGTAAGGAAGTTAAAACTAGAGGACACAGCCTGAAAATAAAGGGGGGTCGGTTTAAGACAGAGTTGAGGAGGAACTTCTTCTCCCAGAGGGTGGTGAATCTCTGGAATTCTCTGCCCACTGAGGTGGTGGAGGCTACCTCGCTGAATATGTTTAAAGCGCGGATGGATGGATTCCTGATCGGTAAGGGAATTAAGGGTTATGGGGATCAGGCGGGTAAGTGGTACTGATCCACGTCAGATCAGCCATGATCTTATTGAATGGCGGGGCAGGCTCGAGGGGCTAGATGGCCTACTCCTGCTCCTATTTCTTATGTTCTTATAAACTGAGACAAAGCCGATGCAGTAATATCAAACCAAGGCTTGATAAGCTTTGAGAGGGGCAATTGCAGCAATAAACGAATCATGAAATAGAACAATGATGAGAGACAGGATATTATTCGGTATAAACAGGGCGGTGTACTGGTGCAGCGGTGATTGAGGTGTTGTCGATGTTTCTTTATAGGTGGCAGATTCCAGCAATGTATTAACTGATACAGAGCCTCGTGTAATGCAAACAGTAACATGTTCTGGAGCAGTATCAGGAGAGAGAGGGACTAGTGAAGTAACAACAGAGATATGGAGTATCATGACATGAGCCGAGAATTAATTCTATGCTGCCATAACTGCCAGAATGTGCGCTGTAGTATCAAATGAGGCTTGGCGAATATAGAAACAACTGGGATTTTGCTGAGTACAGAATCAACTGAGAATCATTGTCATATAATCAGAAATATGATTTTGTGTCATATCAATGCGAAGTGATGCATTTTAGTAGAACTCACGTAGGGGGGAGCTATGCGATAAATGGCAGAACCATAAAGGGTGTAGATACGCAGAGGGACCTAGCTGTGCAAGTCCACAGATCCTTGAAGGTGACGGCACAGGTGGAGAAGGTAGTGAAGAAGGCATATGGCATGCTTGCCTTTATAAGACGGGGCATAGAGTATAAAAGTTGGGGTCTGATGATGCGGTTGTACAGAACGTTGGTTCGGCCGCATTTGGAATACTGCACCCAGTTCTGGTCGCCACACTACCAGAAGGACGTGGAGGCTTTGGAGAGAGTGCAGAGGAGGTTTACCAGGATGCTGCCTGGTATGGAGGGGCTTAGTTATGAGGAGAGATTTGGTAAACTGGGGTTGTTCTACAAACAAAGAACAAAGAACAGTACAGCACAGGAAACAGGCCCTTCGGCCCTCCAAGCCTGTGCCGCTCCTTGGTCCAACTAGACCAATCGTTTGTATCCCTCCATTCCCAGCCTGCTCATGTGACTATCCAGGTAAGTCTTAAACGATGTCAGCGTGCCTGCCTCCACCACCCTACTTGGCAGCGCATTCCAGGCCCCCACCACCCTCTGTGTAAAAAACGTCCCTCTGATATCTGAGTTATACTTCGCCCCTCTCAGCTTGAGCCCGTGACCCCTCGTGATCGTCACCTCCGACCTGGGAAAAAGCTTCCCACTGTTCACCCTATCTATACCCTTCATAATCTTGTATACCTCTATTAGATCTCCCTTCATTCTCCGTCTTTCCAAGGAGAACAACCCCAGTCTACCCAATCTCTCCTCATAGCTAAGACCCTCCATACCAGGCAACATCCTGGTAAACCTTCTCTGCACTCTCTCCAATGCCTCTACATCCTTCTGGTAGTGCGGCGACCAGAACTGGACGCAGTACTCCAAATGCGGCCTAACCAGCGTTCTATACAGCTGCATCATCAGACTCCAGCTTTTATACTCTATACCCCGTCCTATAAAGGCAAGCATACCATATGCCTTCTTCACCACCTTCTCCACCTGTGTTGCCACCTTCAAGGATTCGTGGACTTGCACACCTAGGTCCCTCTGTGTTTCTATACTCCTGATGACTCTGCCGTTTATTGCATAACTCCTCCCTACATTATTTCTTCCAAAATGCATCACTTCGCATTTATCCGGATTAAATTCCATCTGCCACCTCTCACTGGAAAGACGGAGGATGAGGGGTGACCTAATAGAGGTGTATAAAATTATGAAAGGCATAGATAGGGTGAATGGTAGGAAGCTTTTTCCCAGGTCTGTGGTGACGTTCACGAGGGGTCATAGGTTCAAGGTGGGGGGAGGGGGTGTTTAACACGGACATCAGGAGGACGTATTTTACACAGAGGGTGGTGGGGGCCTGGAATGCGCTGCCGGGCAAGGTGGCGGAGGCGGACACACTGGGAACGTTTTAGACTTATCTAGATAGCCACATGAACGGAGTGGGAATGGAGGGATACAAAAGAATGGTCTAGTTTGGACCAGGGAGCGGCGTGGGCTTGGAGGGCCGAAGGGCCTGTTCCTGTGCTGTATTGTTCTTTGTTCTTTGTTTATAAACTGGGTTTAATTTAGGATGGAAAAAAACTGAGTTTATTGCAGCAATAACTGAGGCGATCTCTGCTTCCCGTTGTGCCAAAACTCACGGTTTCACTGCGATCTGCTGGACCACCTTTGCCGTTTCTTATTCTTTCATGTGTTGTATACCCAGCTGGCAAGGTCAGCATATGCTGGCAATCGCTAATACTCTGCATTTATTGGTTTGCTAGACCGTCACAGAAGATAGGTAAGCGCCAAATACGTGTGGGCCTGGAGTCACCTGTCGTCCAACCTGGGAAATCATGGATGGTTTCCTTTTCTGCAGGACATTAGAGAATCTGATATATTTCTTTTCATGGCCACAATTACGGAAACTAGCTTTAAATTCAAAATTGTAATTGCATTTTCAAACCCCACTTTCTGCTGTAATTGGATTTGAATATATACCTTGAGAAAATTGCCTCCCCTCAGAATTACTCTCCCAGTGACGTTACCGCAATGTCACTGTACCCGCCCCCCCCCCCCCCCCCCCCCTTCCATATTGATGGAGTACTTACAGCAGAGAAGAAGGCCATTTTGAAGCGTCATGTATGTATTGGTCCTCTAAACGAGCAATTCATCCAATGGCACTCTCTACCCCACAGTCTCGAATTTTGTTCATTTTCAGACAATAATCCAATCTTGAATGATCTTGAAACCATTAATTGGCGCTGCCTGCACCACATTCTCAAGCAGCACATTCCAGATCTGAATCACTCACTGTCCGAAAATGTTTTTCTTTATGTCTCCATGCTTCTTTCGCCAATTAACTTCAACCCGCGCCCTCTGATACAAGATCCTTCTAACATTGAACAGATCCTCTCTGTCTACTCTGTCAAAACCCCTCAGGATTTTGAAGGCCTCAATAGAATCACACCAGCAACTTCCTGTCAAGGAAATCAGTCCAAACGTCACCAATATATTTTCGTAACTGAAGTTTCTGATCTCTGGAACTTATCTCGTATTTTTCCCCTGCATCTAGCTTTACATTTCTCTTTACGTTTGTTGCCCAGAATTGGACGCATTTTTTCAGTTGACTATTTTCCAGTGCTTTCTACAAACTTAGCACAACTTCCTTGCTTTGGTATTCTTTTCCCCAAAGGACAAAGACTGTTAACTATTTTATTTTCCGGTGTCTCAACCTGTCTTCCACCAAGAATGATTTATACACATATTCACGCAGGTCCCTCGGCGTTTTACCGCCAATTTCGTAGCGTTTTCATCATTTCCCCTTGTCTCTTCACATTCTGCTTAACAAAACTAATCATGAAATTTACGTGCAATAAATTAAATCTCCCAATTGCACGACAATTCTACCAATTAGTTTTTTTTTCGTTCTGAAGTTCTGCTCGGTCTTCTGATGGTTGGCAATGTTTCCATGTTTTGCATTATACACAGATTTTGAAAGTCTGACCTCCATACCAAGCTCTCGGCCATTACTATGCCAGGAAGATCAACGGTCATATAACCTACTCCTGGCACCTTCACTACAAGCTTTGTTCCAGTCCGAAAAACAGCTACGAGTTGTTTCCTGGCACTCAGCCAATTTCCCATCCCTGTTGTTCCTGTTCATTTTATTCTCTGAGCTCCATATTTATTCACAAAGCTGTGGTGCAGCACCGTATCACATGACCTTTGGACGCCCATTAAGAGAAATACTCTCAAAAACCATCTCTGTTACTCAGCATAAAACTCAAGCACGTTAATTCAGCACGATTTGACCTGAACAAATGCATTCTGGCTGAATTTGTCAAAAACAATTAAGTGGGATGAGTTCTGCACTGATGAAGGGAATGAAGACATGGATGCTAAATCTGCTGACGACACACATATAGATCGTAAAATTGGGCTTTGGCGAGGGCATTGGGCATATCTCTAATATTGTGTTCTTATCTTGAGAAAGATGTTAATACGGTGGAAAAGGTTCGGAGGAGTTTTACTAAACTATTACCAGCTGTGAGCGGGTTATCTTATGATAAAAGTATGGTGATCGTAGGTCTGTGTCCGCGAGAGTTTCGAAGAGTAACCGGCAACTTGACTGAAACATTCAAAACCCTACGGGTATTAACAATGTGGATGTGGAGCGAATGTTTCCTCTTGTCCAGTGTTGTAAGTATACTGGATATATCTCGGGGTGTATATATCTGGGCTCTTGGTTCTGCGTCTGTTTCCAATGCTGTTGCATTGGCCACTGGAGGGCGCTCTCTGGTCACTTATAAAACTTTAACCTGGTGTTGTTAAACTTCTTACTGCACTTATAAAACATCATGGTACCGTTCTGCAGAAAGTGACTATTTGCCGATATGAAAATGGGCGAAGAAAATAAATCTCATCCAATCACATTACATCCTCCTGGTTCTTTTGATTCAGCATTTCTGATTTTACAGGAGGCTTTTGAGGCCGAGGTCAGAGCAAAAATAATATGACGGTAACATCGAGATTCGGATAATGTTCAGCAGCAAACTGAAATCATGCAGACTTCCCTCACCTTACATGAGAAAGCTTAATGAATGCTTACGCCCGCTTTCGGCCCAGGGACCTTTCGCGTGTTCGGCGAACGTGATAACCACTGCACTGCAGAAACAAGTAATAGCATAGCGACGCCAATTGGCCTGACAACAATGTTCAACTCCACTGTGTTGCTGCAGGTTCTCATCGTTCGACTGAGTACCCATGTCACTTAAAAAAGAACACATCCATTACTCTCAACCCGATACCTCAACTTACCTTGTACTTCAAAAGTAAAAAGCGTTCGTCCGGAAAATGTCTGAGGTAGCAATGATTTCTGCTCAATCATTCATGCTTCATTTTTATCTTCCTTCGAATAACCTCAGGCAGGTATATCCAATATTTGCCATTATTCAACATTTAATATCAATACATCTCTAAACCTATTATATTATGTTGTGGACAGAACGAGTTGCGAATATGTGTACAAACAATACAAAGATTTATTTCCTGCCATTATGTCCTAAAATACAGCATTTTTGAATTTCCTAAAAACATTTGAGTTAATGTAACATCGAGATTCGCATAAGGTTGCGCAATTGACTTAAATCATGTAGACTTTGCACACCCTCAAGGGTCCACGATGTGGAGATGCCGGTGTTGGATTGGGTTAGGCATAGAAAGACGTCTCACAGCACCAGGTTAAAATCCAACTAGCTTATTTGGTAGCACAAGCTTTCAGAAAGATCCAACAGTGTTCCTGCCCAGTTTCGAACCGGGGACGTTTTGCACGTGAGGTGAACGTGATGACCACTACACCACAGAAACAGATGGCTGGCGACATGTTACAGCTAATCTGCCTGTCTGCAATGTTCAACTGCGCTATGTTGCTGTAGGTTCCAATGTTTAGACTGAGAGCCCACGTCACTTAATTCAAGAGGAAAACCGTTAATTTCGAACTGATTTCTCAACTTATCTTGATCTTCAAAATGTAAAAGCGGTCGTCTGTCAAATATCTAAGGGAGCAATGATTTCTGCCCATTCATTAATGCATCATTCTCATCTTCCTTCGAATAATCTCAATCTATTGTACTCAGTATTTGTTTCGTTATTCAATATTTGATATCAATAAGGTATTAGAAGGTAGAGATATGTTCCTAGAAGGTATGGATGCGTTCGGCAGAACTTGTGGGGCCGAAGGGCCTGTTTGTGCTGTAGTTTTTCTATGTTTCTTTCTAATAACACATAGTGAGGACATATTTAACACATATGTCCTCATTATGAATTGAATATCTCTGAAAATGAATATCACTGAATTGCAAACATAACTGACCAACAAAAGGAATCGAGTCACCGGGTAATACAGATCCCATGGTGCTTATTTGACATCGACCATCGTCAGCATTTAAACAAAGTCAACTATTTTTAAATGGAAGCGATTGAAGCGTTATCTGTTAGTTATACTTGAGCTTTTTTTTATTATGGGTGTGAAACAATCAGGCGCATAAATTCCGTCCATCTACCGGAAAGTCCAGTTGATCCACACTGAGCCTCGATTTTCTCCTCTGTTCGGGTTGTTTTTCCTATTGTTATAAAGAACGATTTTTAAAAAACATTCTCGTAGGAAATGTGCGCAATTTCCTCTAGTTCAATTACAGTGTCACTTGTGTCTGTCTTTTTGAACACACACTGCAATTAGACAAGTTTCAGGGGGTGATTAACTATATTAATCTGCATTTATAATCCCATTTAATTATGTTGTACACTAAACGAGATACCAATATGTGCACGTCGTCAAAATAGTATCTTTCTTTTTCAAGTCGGTGCGTCAAAAAATTCAGCATTTCTTATTTGACAGAAATCATTTGAGGTCGAGTTCAGTGCAGGGATGATTTGGCTGTAATGTCTTGGTTCGGATAATGTTTAGTAACGAACTGAAATCATACAGATTTCCCCCATCTTTCATGAGAAAGTTTAATGAACGTTTCTGCCCGATTCCGCACCGGGAAACTTTCACGTGTTAGACGAAAGCGATAACCACAATACAACAGAATCAAGTAACCGCATAATACCGCCAATTGGCCTGACTACAATGTTCAACTCCACTGCGTCGCTGCAGGTTCTCATGGTTAGATTGAGAGTCCATGTCACTTAATACAAGAACACATCCGTTACTTTCAATTTGATATCTCAACTTATCTTGTACTTCATAATTAAAGACCGTTCGTCCGGCAAATGTCTAAGGGTGCAATGATTTCTGCTCAATCATTAATGCATCATTCTCATCTTCGGTAGAATAATTTCAAACAGTTGTATCCAGTATTTGTTGTTGTTCAACAGTTAATATGAATACAGATGTTCACTCTCAACTGAATATTTTTGAAATATACAACATTGAACTGCAAACATGACTGTGCAACAAAATAAATCGAGTCACTGGGTAATGCACATCCCATGGTGCTTATATGATTTTGACCACAGTCATCTTTAAAACAAAATCAAATATTTTTCAAGGGAAGAGATTTATGAATGATCTGTTTGTTATACTTGGTCTCTCTTTATTCTGTGTGTGAAACATTCTGGCGCGGAAATCTCGTTCATCAAGAGGAAGTCCAGCAGGTCCGCATTGATTTTCGATTTCCTGATCTGTCTGAGTGGCTTTTCCTGTTTCTTTATCGTGTCGAACAATTCTGAAAAAATGCTTCTGGGAAATGTGCGCCATTTCCTCTAGTTCAGTTGCAGTTTCACTTGTGCCTGTCTTTATGAGCACGCAATTAGGTACATTTCAGATGGTGAAGAAATATATTTGTCTGCATCTATAAGCACATTAAATTCTGTTGTGGAATGAACTAGTTGCGAATATGTGTACAAACATTACAAACTTTTATTTAGTGTCATTGTGTCCTAAAATTCAGCGTTTCTGATTTTCCGAAAGCATTTGAGTTGATGTAACATCGAGATTCGTGTAATGTTGAGCAATTAACTTAAATCACACAGACTTCTCGCACCCTTAATGAGAAAGTTCCAACAGCATTCCTGCCTGATTTTAAAACGGGAACTTTTCGTGTGTGAGGCTAACGTGATCATACTACACTGCAGACATAGCTGACAGCACACGGCAGCCAATCGGCCTGTCTGCAGTGTTCAACTGCGCTGTGTTACAATGGTGAGACTGAGAGCCCGTGTCACTGAATTCAAGAAGAAAACCGTTACTTTCAACCTGATTGCTCAACTTAACTTGAACTTCAAAATTGGAAAGCGTTCGTCTGGCAAATATCTAAGGAAGCAATGATTTCTGCTAAATCATTAATGCATCATTCCCACGCTGTTTCCCCGCCCCCCGCTGTTTTCCCTCCCCCGCTCTTCCCCCCCCCCCCCACTGTTTCCACCCCCCCCCCCCCCGCGCTGTCCCCACCCCCCCTCGCTGTTTCCGCCCCCCCCCCCCCCCGCTGTCCCCCCCCTCGCTGTTTCCGCCCCCCCCGGCTATTTCCCCCTCCCCCCCGCTGTCCCCTCCCCCCCGCCCTCCCGCTGTTACGAAGTTTAATCTTGATGGCATCTGATGGCTGCAGATGGTACAACCTGCAGCACAAGTATTTGAAATATAACCCAAGATTATCAAAGTGTGCTGGAGTTTCAATGTTCATTTGTTGATCGTCCTCTTCTTACTCACAATGCTGACGCTATTATTTCATGTTTCCGATTAGTTAAGCTATTCATACACTCGCTGAACAGGAGAATTTGATGGATTCGGAATCAGACTTTGTTGCAATGTTTCCTCTTTGATTCTGTTTAATTTGTCTGTAGTATTGCGAAATTTCTTCATGAAAATTGTTTCATTTCCTCAGTGATATGATTTGGTGTTTTTTTCTGCTGAGCAGATTGTGCTTCTGGTGACTTTTAAGTAGGATTTGTGAGACGGTTTGGCGCTTCTGCATTGCTTCTGCATTGTTTAAACTCGGTGCCATTGAACAGGTCCACGTATTGTGCTTGAATTCAGTCTACCCGCTTAAAACTACTTGGGCATGATTGTCGGCAGAAGCCAGACAGTCTGCCAGTGCAGCTAAATATATATAAATATATGATAATTGCAGAATAAACTAATTCACGGTTTACGACGCTAGTTCAGACCATAGTTCGCTCTTGCAGCCACAGTTTGGCGTTTCTGAAATGCTGAACCGCGATGGCCGCAGGTTTTACCATCTGCTGTTTTTTTTAAATATATTTGAAATACCTTTGAAATATAACCTAGTATGAATGAAATCCAGCGAAGGTTCAATATTAATTTCTTGGACACATTCCACCTACTCCCAATGTTATTGCCATTATTCGAGGCTCATATTTGCTTCAATAGTTCATACTCGGCTTGTGGGTTTTCTGGATTCGATATTAGAAATGTCCTGCAATGCTATATTTGAATCCGTTCGATGTAGAGTTGACCTGCTTCTCCATGAAACTGGATTCAGTCCTTCAGTGATGTGTTTTGGTGTTTTTTTTCTGCCGAGGAGATGGTGTGTCTGGGTGACTTTGAAGAAGTAGCATTTCTGAAAAAGTTGGTCATTTCTACATTGTTTTGACTCAGTGACACTGACAGCGTACACGTTTTCTGGTTGAATGGAAATAGTCTATGCATTTGAGACACTTTGAAGCACGATTGAAGGTCGAAAACAGGCAGGTTTCGGAAATTAAGAAATAATAAAAATTTACGGGACGTTAAAAAAAGACATTCAAGTGATAATTAGAGATTAAACGAAATTATGATTTAATTCAGAACATAATTGGTTGCTGCAATCACAAACTAATTATTTATCAAGTTGCAAATTGGATAGTTAAAATTGATATAATTTTAATAATTATAACAGCAAATATCACTCGAAATTAGTCAAATATTATTTTATATTAATTTTATTAATCATCAATCGTTTTTCACAATTATGGACTGTTGTGCACTTAACGTAACCGCAAAGTATCTGGAATGGAAATGCTTTCTGATTAATTGTGTTAGGTGGATTGGCCATGCTAAATTGCCCCTTAGTGTCAGGGGAACCAGCTGGGGTTGATGTCGGTGCAGTTTCGATGGGCCGAATGGCCTCCTTCTGCACTGTAGGATTCTATGATTCTTTGAAACTATTTTAATAATAGCATGTTGGTTCTACAGTCGTGTTCAGTTTCGAAAGATATTTTGAATTAATTGACTTAAATATACGTTTTGCATTGCTGTTTGACAATTTGTGGATCCGGTTATTATATTATTTCTGCACAGCCACAACCATAGAATTCCTGCAATGCCATTTGTAGTTGGATAACAAGATAGTCATCATTTCTCTTATTTTAATCAGTTTTCTGAGAGGTGGAAGTCGCAGACTGTGAAGGAATTGTTCATATGAATTCATTTGAATTGTAGGAAGTTGCCAGCAGCACACGGTTTGTGGTTGACATGTAAATAATTGAAATTCAAATATTTTAATTAAAAATACCATTGTATTGCACTGAATAATAAAACCCTTCCCCCATAACTGCTGCACACGGGGCAGAATTATACGTGGAATAATAAAATAGAAGGCGTGATTATACCTGAGCCCCATGCTTAATTCTTATTAAATAAAATCTCGATTTATTTAGTTCATCATGTCACAGTGTTGCAGAGGAATTGAATATATTGTCCTCGTCCTAATTTGCACTGTTAAATTCGGATATTCTTTATTTAAGCGCAATGTTCGATAACTAAGTTACAGGGATGGTCTTAATTATTAAATCGAGGAAGCAATGTTTTTGGTCTTAGGCCGCAGTGCCGTTACCAAATATAAATTCGAGAGTCTCGCTTTAGCACATGATGTTACAAGGCATTGACGGGTGGCACGGTGGCACAGTTGTTAGCACAGCTGCCTCACACTACCCAGGCTCGATCTTGGCGTCGGTTCAATGTTTGTGTGGAAGTTGCACATCTCCCCGTGTCTGTGTGTGTTTCCTCAAGGTGCTTCCGTTTCCTCCCACGGTGCAAAGATGTGCGGTTTAGGTTGATTGGCCATGCTAAATTGACCCTTCGTGTCAGAGGGAAAAGCAGGGTAAATGTGGTGTTACAGGAATAGGACCTGGGTAGGATTGTTGTCGATGCAGGCTCGATGGGTCGACTGGCTTCCTTCTGCATTGGAGGGACCTTATGGTTCTATGACAGTTAATGCGATGTCAGTTCAGTTGAACATATTTAATATATTGTATTCCGAGAATGGATGGAAGTTAAGTTTCATCAATGTTACGTTGAGATTAAAATAGGGAAGTTGAAGTAAAAGTAAAATTCAAATATTGAAATGTGAGTAAATTGAAGGAAAAGTACCATGCATTTCTGGATATTCCCATCCAAAGTTCATTTTTAACATTCTTTAAAGTTTAATTAAGCCCCAATTAATTAACAAAGTTCCATGAAGAAATAAGTTTTAAGTTATTCAAAACTATTTGATTATAGTGCACAAATCAGTCAACAGGAGAACTAACAGATAATTAGCAATCACTTGCAATATAATATTTGTGGTAACTAGTTCAACATAAATTACCTTCTGCAACAGAGCTGTACACTGGCGTGCAAAATGTTAAAGATTTTATACAATGGATTTTCAAAAGGCATTTGACAAGGTGCCGCACCGAAGACTGCTGCATAAGATTAAGGTGCACGGTATTACGGGTAATGTAGTGGCATGGATAGAGGATTGGTTAACGAACAAAAGGCAAAGAGTGGGCGGAAATGGGTGTTTTTCTGGTTGGCGATCAGTGACTACTGCTGTGCCTCAGGGATCAGTATTGGGAACGCAATTGTTTATGATTTACTTAGATGATTTGGAGTTGGGGACCAAGTGTAGTGTGTCAAAATTCGGAGATGACACTAAGATGAGTGACAGATCAATGTGTGCAGAGGACGCTGAGAGTCTGCGAAGGGATACCGATAATCTAAGTGAGCGGGCGAGGGTCGGCAGATGGAGTACAATGCTGGTAAATGTGAGGCCATCCATTTTGGTAGGAATAATAGCAAAATGGACTATGATTTAAATGGTAAAAAATTGCAGCATGCGGCTATGCAAAGGGTGTCCTTGTGCATGAATCACAAAAAATTGGTTTGCAGGTGCAGCAGGTAATTAAGACAGCAAATTGAATTTTGTCCTTCATTGCTCGAGGGGTGGAGTTTAAAAACAGCGAGGTAATGTTGCAGCTGTATCGGGTGCTGGTGAGCCCACACCTGGAGTACTGTGTACAGTTTTGGTCTCCTTACTTGAGAAAGGGTGTACTGGCACTGGAGGGGGTGCAGAGGAGATTCACGAGGTTGATTTCAGAGTTGGGAGGGTTGGCGTATGAGGAGAGATTGAGGAGACTGGGGCTATACTCATTGGAATTCAGAAGAATGAGGGGAGATCTTATAGAAACATATAAGCTTATGAAGGGATTAGATAAGATAGAAGCAGAGAAGTTGTTTCCACTGGCGTGTGACACTAAAACTAGGGGGCATGGCCTCAAAATAAGGAGGAGCAGATTAAGGACTGAGTTGAGGAGGAACTTCTTCACAGAAAGAGTTGTGAATCTGTGGAATTCCCTGCCCAGTGAAGCAGTTGAGAATATCTCATTGAATGTTTTTTAAGGCAAGGATAGATATATTTTTGAACAGTAAGGGAATTAAGGGTGATGGTGAGCGGGCGGTTAAGTGGAGCTGAGTCCACGAAAAGGTCAGCCATGATCTTATTTAATGGCGGAGCGGGCTCGAGGGGCCAGACGGCCTTCTCCTGCTCGTAGTTCTTATATTCTTACGTTCTTACTTGTATCTAAAATGAATTCAGAAAACAATGCATTTCCTTACTGTGCTCAGCTCGATACGGTGTTATGCTCGGATTATTTTGTTGCCTGTATTTCACTAGGAAATTAGATCAATCAGGTCATTGGTTTTCAATGTCAATGATTCCTAATTTGTTTCTTTTTACCATGTGGCTGAATCTCTATTGCAGACAGTAAACTACACAGAATATGTTGTAATTCACCTGATCATATTCAGAGAAATTACACTTTTCCCCAGTTTTCGAGCTTTGAGACCGAAAGTAAGAGATGGTTCGAAGTCGAAGAGAGTTTTGAAACGCATTTCAGTCTAATTTAAAAGACGCGATTGATATTCTGTTGTAAGTTAAACATTGATCAATCAGAATCAAACAGTTTGAATGAAATTAACAGATTGAACTGATCTATTTGCTGGGAACTCGGTTGTTGCAGCCATGCCTTCTGTTTCTGTGCGTGTGGTCACTGTGCTGGGGCCGGGAATCTTCCTGACTGGTTGTAACTCTTTTGGGTCGCTCTCATGTATTTCAGGGAGTGAAATTTAACTGACGTTTTTGACGTATCTGTGAGGAACGTGAAAGTTTTGCTCATTTTCAGTTGGGCTCCTCAGCCAGATTATGACCATCAGAAAGAACAATACACAACCGCCAAACTTGGTTACTTTTTAACCAGTCATTTCTCGGTTTTGAATGTTCGATGAAGCAATGCAATGAGAGGTTTACTCCAATCTAATCCTTGCTGTAGCATTCAATTGCCTCGTTAATTGTGTAGGGTACAGGGCGAAATTCGTTTGCATTATATTTTTTAATCTCGTCATGGAATTTACAGTCATTGGCTATGCCAATGTTTGTTTTCTGTGCTTAATTATTCCATGATGTACTGTTGATGTGAAAAGTCCTTGTATAGCTGCAAACCATGTGGTGTAGATATACTCACTGGCGCTATTAGGGAGGGAGTTCCCGGCTGTTGGCCCAGAGACAATGAAAAAAAGCCAATGTATGACCAAATACATTGGATGGTGAGTGGCTTGGAGGGGAGCTTGAAAGTGGTTGTGTTCCAAGGCATCTGCTGCCTTTTTCCTTCCAGGTGATGGAGGTTTCGGGATTGGAAGGTGCTGCCGAAGGAGTACTGCTGAATTGCTGCAGTGCATCTTGTATGTGGTACGCACTGCTGTGCGTCGGTGGTGGAGGAAGTAGATGTTTAAAGTGGTGGATGGGATGCCAATATTGCGGTTTGCTTTGTCCTGAAAATTGCCGAATTTCTTGAGTTTTACTTATTGAGACTTGTAGACTTGTAGATGAAAAGACTTCGAGCGATCTGAGTTCAATTATTTGTCACAGAATTCCCAGACTCTGAATTGCTTATAGCTACTGCATGTATACCTAAACTGGACTGAATCCTCTCCTGGGAATATGTAATGGGACAATGCAGAGGGAGATTTATTTTATATCGGAGCAGTACTGTTACTGACCTGGACTTTTTCAGTGCAGTGGAGAGATGGGTTACTGTTGAATTCCACCCCTGCATGTGGAGACAGAAGCTTTTCCGGTGAGGAATGTGAGTTTCATTGTACATCGTAACTTGTCCTTTGTCACACCTGAGAGACTTTGCCCCGCAAAGTCAACTGAATCAGCAACGAATATATGAAAACGTATCGAGATATCAACGTATGAAAAAAAACTTCCATTAATCGGATCAAATGATGCAAGTTAATTTATTACAAGAATCTTTCTGAACAGCGCAGATATTAATTTGAATAAATTAATTATGTTGAAGCATTTTGTGCATCAGAAAACCATTGAATGTGAGTGACCTGAACTTGAGCACAATTCAGAACGAGGAGGCTTAAATTTATTTTGATAAATTAAATGAACAAATAAGTATTTAATTCTGTTAAAACGCTCCCTTACTCACAAACACAATCACAAACACTCTCGCACACACTCACAATGTTGCTCACACACTGTCTCTGGCGCACAAATTATTTTTCTCACACACTTCACCTTTCACATATATACTCTCCCTCACACGCATACTTTCATACATGCTGTCACATGTTCTCTCTCTCTCACACACACAAACCCTCTGACATACACCATTCATACTTTTTTATACCGAAGGTGTTTTTGAAGCAAAGTCACTATTCTTTGTTTTGGGAAGTGAGGGGGAGTGACGTGGCGTGAGGAAGGGGCATCAGTCAGTTTGAACACAGACAATTTCCAAACTTCCAATGATCTAAGTGAAGTGACAACTTCTTCATCACAAATGGCTGTTGGTTGAGAAATAAATAGTAGCGGAAATAATGGGGAAAATCTCTTCTCTTCAACTATAATCCAAAGCAATGTCAGTTGACATCAGAATGCAATTTTTGTAATGTTGTAGAGAAGGAGAAAAATGTGTGAATTTCAAAACAGGCGCTGGTTCGTAAATGATGGAATTTATAGAATATCAAATGTGGATGCAAGTTTTAACTGGAAAATATAAGGATAAATTTTATAACTGTATCCACATTATGAGTTGTGTGATATCTTGATCACAAATAACAGAGTCTAACTTGTTCAATCGGCCATTCTTTCCCAGCGGCACCGTCTCCGTCCACTCTCTACATATTGGTGTCCTCCTGTCGGCAACACAACGCCGACGGCTCCGTCACCTACGGCTGTTCGGCGATGGACTACTCCCCAGACGTCACCACACTGATCTGGAAGAAAGATGGGCAGCCGATCACCACTGGATTTAAGACTTACCCGTCAGTGAGAAACACGAAGGGAACCTCCACCCTGAGCAGTTAACCAAAGAACAAAGAACAAAGAACAATACAGTACAGGAACAGGCCCTTCGGCCCTCCAAGCCCGCGCCGCTCCCTGGTCCAAACTAGACCATTCTTTGGTATCCCTCCATTCCCACTCCGTTCATGTGGCTATCTCGATACGTCTTAAACGTTCCCAGTGTGCCCGCCTCCACCACCGTGCCTGGCAGAGCATTCGAGGCCCCCACCACCCTCTGTGTAAAATATGTCCTTCTGATATCCGTGTTAAACCTCCCCCCCCACCCCCCTCACTTTGAACCTATGACCCCTCGTGAACGTCACCACCGACCTGGGAAAGAGCTTCCCACCGTTCACCCTATCTATGCCTTTCATAATTTTATACACCTCTATTAGGTCTTCCCTCATCCTCCGTCTTTCCAGTGAGAACAACCCCAGTTTACCCAATCTCTCCTCATAACTAAGCCCCTCCATACCAGGCAACATCCTGGTAAACCTCCTCTGTACTCTCTCCAAAGCCTCCACGTCCTTCTGGTAGTGTGGCGACCAGAACTGGGCGCAGTATTCCAAATGCGGCCGAACCAACGTTCTATACATATGCAACATCAGACCCCAACTTTTATACTCTATGCCCCGTCCTAGAAAGGCAAGCATGCCATATGCCTTCTTCACCACCTTCTCCACCTGTGACGTCACCTTCAAGGATCTGTGGACTTGCACACCCAGGTCCTTCTGCATGTCTAAACCCTTTATGGTTCTGTCATTTATCGTATAGCTCCCCCTACGTTAGCTCTACCAAAATGCATCACTTCGCATTCATCTGCCATTTCTTTGCCCAAATTTCCACCCTATCTATATCCATCTGTAGCCTCTGTCAATGTTCCTCACTATCTGCAAGTCCAGCCAATTTCGTGTCGTCTGCAAACTTACTGATCACCCCAGTTACACCTTCTTCCAGATCGTTTATATAAATCACAAACCATCACCGAGTCAGAGGGAGAATGCAGCAGAATCAACTGTGAGGTTCGACACTTCGGCTTAGTGAAGAGCATTGGAATGCAATGTAAGTATTGTGGAACCTGTGAGAAACAGAACAGCTAAACCTAAATTATAAGTTGTTTGATAGGGTCTTGGTTATAACAAATTTGTGGGACTCTGCAAAGTTATGTTCCTGCAAATTCGAGGTTATTGTCTACTGACATCAAAGTGCATTTGAACAGCAGAATCATCGACAATTTACAGTGTAGATAGAGGCCGTTCAGCCCATAGTGTTTTCACCAGCCAAAAAGTAAACTCTCCGTGCATTCCAATCCCATTTTCCAGCACCAGGTCATTGGCCTTGCCGGTTATAACACTTTACATATTGATACAAGAACCTTTTAATAATTTGCATATTTCAGCCTCATTCACCAACCTAGAAAGTGAATTCCAGATGTCCACTATCATCTGGGTGAAAATGTGTTTCCTCATGTCCCCTCAAATCCTTCTACCAATCGTTGGAAATCTAACCCCCTACCCCACCCCCAGTAATTGAGCCCTCCACTCGAGGAATGAATTATTTCCTGTTCACTCTGTGTAGGTCCCTCATAATTTTGTACACCTCAATTAGGTCATCCATCAGTATCCACTGTTAGAATGAAGATTACCCTCGCCTCTCCGAACTTTCATCAGATCTGCAATTTTCAAGCCCAAGTAACATTCTTGTAAATCTATCCTGAATTTCTCCATAATAATTATGACCTTCCTGCGATATGATCCCCAGAACTGCGCACAAGCCAAAACTGTGGCTTAAACAGCATTTTAAACAGTTCTATCAAAATACCCGTGATTTTGTCATCAATAACTTGCCCAGTGAATGAAAGCATTCAATATGATTCGTTTGACCATGTTGTCCTCCTGTGCTACATTGAAACATAGAAATAAAGAATTTTTGAGCAGGTGTAAGGTCCTTTGAGCCAGCTCTGCCATTCAATGCGATCATCACTGAACATCCAACTCAATAGCCTGATCCTCCCCGTTCCTCTCATGTCCTTTGACCAGTGGACATGCACGCAAAGTCTCACACTTGCTCAATCCCTCTCTATCTTTCTGTTTATTGAACACTCCTCTGCTTTGCTATCCCTCTCAAAAAATATCAACTCGGATTTTTCCAGATTAAATTCCATTTGTCACCTTTTTTTTGCACTCAAACAAACCATTGATATCATTCTGTTGTCCATAACTAGCCTGTTAAGGATACAAGAACTCGAACTGTTGCTATTAATTTACTAATGAAAAGAACGCTGAACATGCATTTCTTGAAGGGAAAATCCCGCCAATCGTTATCCTCACTGTGAGTCCCAGTGAAGAAATCACAAGCAGGAAATTTGCAACCATCCTCAGTTCAATCATCGATTTCTAGCCAAAGTCAATGACGGTGAAGTGGCTGAAGAATGGACAGCCCATGGATTCAGGAATTGTCATCTCTCCCGCCTGGGAAGTGAACAGGAACTTCTCAGCGAGCAGTCGGCTGACAGTCTCCGCTGGGGAATGGTTCAGCAACGCGGTCTATACCTGCCAGGTCACTCATCAAGGGCTCACCCACATTCAAATAATCATCGGATCTCTGGGTATGAGACACAAACAATATATCATTTTGCACTCCGATGTTAATCAAAATCAGGCATTAATTAAAATTATTACCAAGCATAGAAAAATTTGGCTTAACTGCCATATAGTTTGTGTTTCATGTTGAAGTAAAAACCATATTTAGAGTTGGTCACCATTCAGGGTTTTAAAATAACAACAAGTGATATTTCCCTCTAGTTTGATATCAAAAAGTGGGACAGGTGGACTTGGTATCAGCTTTATCCTCAGACAGTTGATAATATTTAGAGAGAGAGAGAGAGACAGTGGGCGTCTGACACTCTTGTACAGGTAATAACTTCAGGGTAAAATGTTGGAAAATGTCTTCATATTATATATAAATCATCGGTCAGTACTGCCTTCTTGAGATCAGAAATGGTATATTTGCAATGCAGATTCATTAGAATGATACCGGTGCCGAACTACTTTAACAATGAGAATAGTTTTCACAGACCAAGCAGGTTTTCCATTGTGTATCAAAGGTTGCGGTCGCCTTCAGTGGTGGTGGCAGTATCGTTGGTTAATATCTTAAAGTTGATTTATTTCTGTTTAGAAAGTGAAGGCTGAATACTGCTGTCCTGATGCTGAAGATGGAACTTGTGTTGATTTTCATTATTCATTCACAGATCCTCCCCAGTGCCTTGAATCCACAGTGACGATACTGCCACCACCACTGAAGGCGACCGCAACCTTAGCCTGGGTCATTTCTAATGCTCCTTCTGGAGTCAACGTGTCCTGGATCCAAGAGAAGAAGCATTTGAAATCAGAGATTGCCGACCAGTCTGGAGAAGATTCTGAGGTCAGCAACTTAAACATCTCGACACAAGCCTGGCTGAGTGGGGCTGTGTTTGACTGCGTGGTGAGCCATCAGGATCTGCCGACTCCTTTCAGAAATACCATCCACAAGAAAACAGGTGGGTGGAGAGGTTGAAGTGATTAGTGAGTCATTGTTTCTATTTCGAGTGTAAATGCAAAGGTCAATATTTACTATTCAGTGTATTTCTGATTTATCCTGATTGGCATTTCCACTAACCAAGCACTTTGTGCCTGGAGACTTTAAGGGGAGAATGAGAAATAGAAAAATGAAAAATGAATTGACGGCCATGGTGATGGTTTTAGATGGAATAAGGTGGGAGGAACCGAGTGTGAATCTTGAACACAAACACAGGCCAGCAGGACTGAATGGCCTGTATCGATATTGTTAACTTTATCAATATTTCGAGACCAACCCGCTAAGTGCTCAGGAAAAATATTTTTGTTCACCTCTGTTCTGAGCTGGGAAACTGGACAGGTCACAAAATGAAAAATGGAAACCTTTAAAATCCAACACAAAGCACATTTCTCTCATATCTGACCAGCGGTTTCATTGTATCCGGCATTTTCCAGTTTATTGTGTTACGATACTGTATCTTTATGAAATAGATTGCGCAGGATCTCTTGTAGCAGTTTGTTTTTCTATGATCGGAACTGCTCTGTCTGTACGCAGCAGCCTAATTGATCTTAATTGCTGCAATGTCTGTTTTGGTCTGAACAAGTGCAGATTCTGTTCTTTTGTGTTTTCCCTTGGGATATTGCAAACTGGGGCTTGATTAGCTTGATGGATAGGTAAGGTCTTATGATTGAGTGAAGCTAGATTTCACAGAGAACTCAAGGCAGTTTGCTTTTGGGATCTTTAGGTCGAGGTTGCTTCCTCTGCAACTCTTGCTCTGTCTGAAGTGGAGACTGAAATCCGCCAAGAAATAAGCCTTTTTCTCCGGGATTCTTCTGTTTGGGAGTTGCTGCACGAGAATTAACAGACAGGTGTCTGTCTGGATCACTCTTCAGAAGTGTCAAAAGGCTGGAAATCTAGTGCCCATTTAAGCATCTGTTAACTAGCTGTTAAGAATTACATGATGCCGTATTTAAGTACTTTAATTGGTAAACTTATGCCAGTTCTTTTGGTTATTTTTGAACTGTGTTGTTAAATAATGTTTGTTTTGACAAAAGCTTCCTAGTGGGACACTTGAATCATACCTGGATTGAAACACCTTATACTCACCCTAATGCCAAATCAGATGTCAAAGTTAGGGTCGAGGCTAACTTCATAAAATACCTTGGAATTTCATATCAGGTCCTTAACAATTGACATTTATTATACATTGTCTGCAGATCCAAATCCGCGGGAACCATCCATCTTTATCCCCCTGCCCTCGGCAGAAGAAGCCTTCACTCAGAGATTCATTTACCTCAGCTGCTTAGTGAGAGGTTTCTCCCCCCCAGACATCTTCGTCAAGTGGACCGTCAATGGCAAGCTGGTGAATCCTGGGAACTACAAGAACACCGAGGTGGTGGCGGAGAACGGCAATAGCTCCTACTTCATGTCCAGCCTGTTATCCATTGCAGCAGAAGAGTGGGCCAGCGACATTTCTTACTCCTGTGTGGTGGGACAGGAAGCCTTCCCCTTGAAGACCATCATCAGAACGGCTAAGAAATCCAGCGGTAAACCCAGTTTTGTGAAGATTGCGCTGATGAACACCGTTCATTAATGTCAGTAAAAATCTGTCGGTTGTGTTTCGAGACGCAATAAAAATAATAAAGTTTTTTTCCCCCTTCTACCTGTGAGATAAACATAAAACTTGCTCATTAATCTTGCTTCCAGTGTTAGCCACGAGAATAAAAACTGCTCCCCTGACGGAAGTTACTTGCCAGTCTCTTGCCTTAGGCTCAGAAAACCTGCGCTCCAAATTGCGTTGGAGCACCAAATAACGACAAATTGATGATAATTAATTCCATGATCCCGCTGAGTAACTTCAGCAACGTTCATCCAGTTACTGGTGATGTGCAGTCACTTTAAAATATAGACGATTCGTTTCTCGTGTTGTCAACTCCATCAAAGCTTTGATCACTTCTACGTTGCCGCATGGCGCCCAGTGGGAACTGAAGTCAAAGCAACATAAGAAAAAGAAATGAAGCTATCCTCCCCCGCCGTCGCTGGGACACTGGTCTACTTAACCCACAGATACGCACTTCCCAAACAGACAGGGGATAAAAGGAAATCATGAACTCACTGTCTTCCCACGTCTCCACTCACCCACCAGAGATTGTAAAGAAAATGGCCATTGTTAATCCATTATTCTCAATCTGTCATGACGAGAGACAGGAGAAAGGGCAATTGTTAACCCATTATACTGACTCTGGCACCAGAGAGAGAGGAGGAAGTGCTTTTGCTAGCCCATTATACTCACTCTGGCACCAGAGACAGGGGTAAGGGCAATTGTAAACCAATTATACTCCGATCCGCCAAGCAGAGAAATTAGAAAGGAACCTATTATGTACACTCAGCTGCTATTGGTTCAAATCTGTTAAAAGTATGATGCATTAAATTCTAGCTACCCAAAACTTCACCAGTGAATGAAGCCCACCCGATTTTTCCTGTTCTAAATTTGAATTGTTCTTTCGTTCAGTTTGTTGTCACATTGCAGCTCACATTACACTACATGTCTTCAGAATGAGGCCACTATTCTGTTAATATACTCTGGCAGGGCCAGTTCCGGTTCATTGTACTCGGTGAAACTTGGAGCAGTAATGATCATTTTCAATTGCTGACACACAGAAAACAGATAAACACAGGCATGTATATCACCACAAACACGCTCACAGACCGAGAAGCAAATACAAACGTAAACATCAATAAATCATTACCTCTCGCAAATTAAAAAAAAACCATTCGTTTAAGACGATCATACACATTGACACACATACACTCGCAATAAAAAACTCAAACAGGCATTCACAAACACAGGCCAACAGATTCTCAGACCCAAGCATAGCCAAAATAGTGAGCATACTCTGACTGTGAAAAACACCCATTAGCAGACCCATTGGCAGAAAGCGAGAGATACAAATGATTCAACACATATGTGCGCACATACACATGAGTGAAATCTATATCAAATGTACACACAAGGACAAAAACATTACAATATTCATAAACACACCGGCACACAAACTGAGTCATAAACATATGAACATATGAGCCCACAGTAACACACTCAATAACACCTAAATATGGACTCCAGCACATAAACACTCACTGCCTAACATTAACAGTCAAATACACACACAAGCAGAAATATTAAAACATACATTGATGCATAGGAATGGACAAACATAAAATATGCCCATTGACGCGGACTAATAAATACACATAATGCACATCATTTTCATATGAAAACATTAACAATCAAATATTCATATGGTAGTACAGAAGTTGCGTATCGCTGAAAAGGAGACATGTTGAAGCTGTACATATTGCACTCACCAGGCTCTTCACAAGAATAATAAATATAAAAGAAACACCAATTTATAATTCTTCGGAAGAAAGTGGTGAGTGTTGTGCAACTAACTGTGTTAAAAGCTGCTTTTCAGACAGAAATAACTGTACAGACATTGTGTCTGTTCCATCTGAACAAAGTAGACGACAGAACACTCTGATTCATTCCTCAGAGCAATGTCTTCACCAATCAGGGTTAAAGTGCCTTGTCTGAATTTAAACAAAGCTTGGCAGTTAACTGTCAACCAACGATTCACAGGTACATTCGCCCTGGAACCCCTCTACCAATCACAGTTTACTTGCCAACCAATCTGGACTCTTTTGTCATGAAGTATAAATTATTGCTGCATTTACATTTGATCTTCGTACAATTGTCCTCTGACTGCAAGATGGGAAGCTTCGAAAAGTCTCTTTTTCACATATTTATATGGACATGCGCGCACGTAACACCTTCCCACACACAGGGACACACAATCAAAGAATAAAGCAGGTCAGCATTATCCTCCTACACACATATACAAAGACTAAAACACAAACCAAAACGGAAGGCTATAGGGACAATTAATATTGAAGTCGGTTTCCTAAGAGACACATTTTGTAAAACGTGATTTCAATACATATTGGCCTGTCAAAGGCTGAAAACGTTCTCCTTTAGAAACTGACGTGAATAAATTATTTGCCAAACCTACACAAACAAAAAATGTAATTCTTCCGATCTATTACCTGTTATCATTTACAATACCACAATAAATGGCTATCTGTACTTTTCTCTAAAATCTTCTTGGTAGATCAGGAGTAAATAGAAAATACTATCAGTGACACAGTTGTTAGCTCTGCTGCCTCACAGATGCAGGGACACCGGTTTAATTCGGGCCTTAGGTGGCTGTCTGTGTGGAGTTTACACATTCTTCCTGTGTGTCTGCATAGGTTTCCTCTGAGTACTCTGGTTTCTGCCCACAATCCAAAGATGAGCAGGTTAGCTGGATTGATGTTGCTAACTTGCACGTCGTGTCCCAAGATATTTAGGTTACATGGATTAGCCATGGGGAATATGAGGAGTTACGGGGATATGGCGGCAGAGAGCTTGGGTAATGCACCTTTGCCAAGAGTTGGTGCAGACTTGATGGCCGAATGGCCTCTTCTGGACAGTAGGGATTATATGACTAGACAAGAGGCCAAATGTGAGTTACTTTAATATTTAATACGATCATGCCTGATATTGCGTCCTACTCCAATTTCCCACCCATTCCCCATGTCCTTTGCTTACCTGAAAAACCAAAAGTATGTCTACTTCAGCCCTAAACATATTCCACAGTGGGCAACAGTCCTCTAGGGCAAATAACGTCCGAGATTCATAATCCTAAGTAAGGGAGTGACTCCTTATCTCAGCCCTAAAATACAACCCACATATCCAAAGGCTATGCCCCATTATTGTGGATTCCAGAACCAGAGGAAACAATCTCTCAGTGTCTGTCATGTCAAACCCATTGGGATGATTTCGTTTCAATGCGATCTCCTCTAATTCATTTGAAGTAGAGAGAATACGCTCACAACGGCAGACACCGGCGATGCACAAATGGAACCAGAGGCAAAGGTCGAGCTGGTAGAGATGATCCAGTATCCTCTGGGGAAGAGGCTCCAAAGATTCATAATCATAATAAAGGAATGCCTCGTCATCTCAGACCTAAGTTAACTCATAATTATCCAAGGGATATGCCCTTTGGAACCAGCGGAAACGACATTTCAGTGTCTAGCTTGTCAAATCCTTTCGGATTATTTTGTTTCCATGTGATCTCCTCTCATTGTTCTAAGCTGGGGAGAATGTAGACCCAAGTCACTCAGTCCATATTAGTTAACTTCACCTGTTTAGTCTTCAGAGTATTGTTTAGTGACAGTTGGCAGAAAATTACACCAGACTAAATGGACGCCTAAGATTGAGGAATAACATGTATTTGCGAAAACGGGCTGTATGAGGAAAATAAAAGAAGAACGGTTGTGGACATTGTAACACCTTATCTTGCTGAGAGAGGTTAACTTAATAATATATGTATTGAAAATTGCATTATGCGATTAAGTTAATAACAGATAGGATTGAAAATTATATCAGAAAACAACATAATACCTTGAAGAAATAAAAGACGAGCAACCAAAATAATAACCTAGGTTAACAGAAGAACTAAAAGTGTCCCCTATATCATCCCGTAGATTCCACAGAGTCCATCAGGATTGCAGTCAAGGAGGATGATAACAGCAACATCTGGACAACCGCTTCTACATTCATAGTCCTGTTCTTCCTAAGCATGTCCTACAGCGCTGCAGTCACTCTGTTGAAGGTGAGATGATTCAATCTACTCACATTTGAATCAGATAGGAGAAGATTGAAAAATGTCCAGAAGTCTCAATTAATAAGAGCTTTCAGTTAAATGTCTCAAAGACATAAAACGGCTGTTTAGTCATTTTATTTCTCTTTGGAGGTGGAGTAATTGATTGAGTTTCGGAAATCGTGTGGTATTTACCCATCCGTTTATTCACAAAATGGTGCTGTGGAATTAAAGTACGTTATCATCGTGATCCTCAAAGTTATAGTGCCTCCAGTGAACAGATCCGAATCCAAAATCGAGGTTGCAATATAAGCTGGATTTCTGTTACTTTTTTTTAATTGAATGAGATAATCATGTCGATAGTATGATTGTATCTTTGAGTGTCGCCATTGTTTGAATTGATTTGTAAACTAATGATGATGTTAAAATGCCGGCATTGGACTGGAGTGTGCACAGTAATAAGTCTCACAAAACCAGGTTAAAGTGCAACGGGTTTATTTGATATCACAAGCTTTCGGAGCGCTGCTCCTTCATCAAGTGAGTCACCTGATGAAGGAGCAGCTCTCCAAAAGCTCATGATACCAAATAAACATTTTGGGCTTTAACCTGGTGTTGTGAGACTTCGTATTGTTAATTAGTCGTTATTTCTCATTAGCATTGTTCACTGCATTTTATGTCGAGGCCCCGTTTTTTTCTCTCCAGTTTGAGATAGTTTTAGACAATTGGCTGTTTAAACGATCAATATTCTGTTCTCATTGTGACGCTCAGTTTGTATATTCACCTGGGGTCAACTTTAAATTATATGTTTCCATAAAGTGTTCTCTATGAAATTGTAAATAAATCTTGAATTACAAAGTACGTAATGTCGAGGTTGTTAACTGCCTAGCTGCACGACATATCCTAATTGCGCTATTTTCAAAACCGAACGCCCCTTCTCTCATGCCGCCGCTTTTAACCCACACAGCTTTTTATTCAATCCTGTTTGGATTTTTATCGAACCTACTACACTTCAGTGAAGGAGCCGCTGTGTCACCCAGTGTTCCATCTACACCTGCCTTTTGTTATAAAGTGGCGGAAGCTGATTGACGGCACAGTCAGCATTTCTGACTT
The DNA here is from genome assembly GCF_964213995.1 of Mustelus asterias. Taxonomy (NCBI): domain Eukaryota; kingdom Metazoa; phylum Chordata; class Chondrichthyes; order Carcharhiniformes; family Triakidae; genus Mustelus; species Mustelus asterias. The sequence continues at coordinate 44,513 of NW_027592019.1, forward strand.
TTTCACATAATAGCCTGTCACATTCACATATCGGTTTCCATGACAGAGCAGGGGCATGCTGACCTGACTGAATGCACTGTATTGAAGCATGCGGTTAATTCTGCATTGTCCCATCAAATATCCCCAAGGCAGACATGGCACTACATTCGAACCGAACGCTGACACACCAGGAATCACAAGCCACGGGAATGATTCTCAGAGCCCGGAGCAGAACTCATGCGAATAATTTAATATCCAATTCTCCCATAAAGATACACACTTAAGTTCTCCACTCTTCTCTGGGGCACAACAAGGCTGAGGTGGGACCTGATTTGATTTGGTTTGATTTGATTTATTGTTGTCACATGTATTAACGTACAGTGAAAAGTATTGTTTCTTGCGCGCTATACAGACAAAACATACCGTTCATAGAGAATGAAATGAGAGAGTGCAGAATGTAGTCTTACAGTCATAGCTAGGGTGTAGAGAAAGATCAATTTAATGCAAGTCAATTCCATTCAAAAGTCTGACAGCCGCAAGGAAGAAGCTGTTCTTGAGTCGGTGGGTACGTGACGTCAGACTTTTGTATCTTTTTCCCGAAGGACGATTGAGGTGTATGAGGTTACGAGGAGCATGGACAGGGTGGATAGGAAGCAGCTGCTACCCTGATTTGAAGGGTCAATAAAGAGGGGGCATAATGTTACGGTGAGGTGCCGAAAGTTTACTGGGGTTTTGAGGAAAATGTTTTCACCCAGAGGCTGGTGGGAGACCGAAATGCACTGCCTTGGTGGGTAGTAGATGAGGCATTCATCACAACCTATTAAAATGTATGAACACCAGCAATACCATAACATTCAAAGCTCTGGGCCAAATGCTGGAAAGTGGGATTCGTGTACATGGGTGGCACAGTGGTTAGCACTGCTGTCTCACAGCACCACGGACCTGGATTCGATTCCCGGCTTCAGTCACCGTCCGTGTGGAGTTTGCACGTTTTCCCCATGTCTGCGTGGGTTTCCTCCCGGTGCTCCGGTTTCCACCCACAATTTGAAAGACGTGCTGGTTAGGGTGCATTGACCCGAACAAGCGCCGGAATGTGGCGATTAAGGGGCTTTCTCAGTAACTTCATTTGAATGTTAATGTAAGCCTTACTTTTGACTAATAAATAAACTTTATTCTGCAACAATATCAATGTAATTGAAGGCAAACGTTGTTTTTGTGGTTTGCATGGTGACGTGGGTGAGTGGGTCTAATGCACTCGATGACGACTCTAGTCTTGATGGACGTATGTTTTTGACTCCCACTCCTGCCAAAGTTTATTTTGTTTAGATTTTAAATCTTTTCAGTCAAGCCATTGGAGTGGATAAGTAGCAGCATAATTTTAAGTGGATTGTACGATGTTTTAATTTGCCGTGGAGAACAAGGAGAGACAACACGAATTTGAACTGATGTGGAAAAGGGAGCGTGTGTAGAACCAGTTAAAGTGATCTTCCAGTGAACTGACATGGACAAGATGGGCGGAATAGCGAGCTGCTCTCCTGCAGCCAAGATGATATTATATGAAAAGCACGTGCATGACCATGTATTTGAGTATTTGAGGACTGGTGGTTTCGGCGATGAATTAGAAATCCTTCGGGGGTGAGGGTGTTCTGCCCACACATATTCCAATCCTGCCGATATTACTGAGGATCGGCCAAGGCTCGGGAGTTCAGATGCCCTATATCTTCTCCTTTGCTTATGTACCATTGCAGTAAAAACAACAGCCAAGGCAAGTGTTAACTGTTCAATCAGCGGGGAAGAGTCATCTACGATGCTGTAAATCATAGTTTGAAGAACAGCTGAACGATTGAAGAACAATTGAGCGAAGTTAGTGGCTTTCTTGTGTACTGGATGCATGTCTCTCCTCAGGCCTCGGTCACTTCCGGTGTACATGTTTTTGTGTGTTCCTCCAACTATGTCAATGCAGCTCAGTTCTCCATTTTTACCAATCTAAATATTTTTTTCACATTAGGTAAACAGCATCATATGAATGTGCTTTTCAGATAAAACAATAAATGCACATCGTTAAAGAGGAATTGATTTCGGTTTCATTTTGAGAGGAGATTCTTCAGTGTCTAAGTGAAAATGGAAAGTTTCAATGCTCCTTACTTTGTAGCAACATTTGAGCAATGTTGGTCAACAATGGGCAACATTTAAATGTTGGCACTGAATCATTGTGGTGAATGCTTGACTCAATTCGTTTGTAAAGTCCTTGGATCTGCACCTTAACTGCTGTAATTTGCAGGGCAATAAGCCGTGTGCAGGAAAATAGGATTAGAACCGGTGTCCTTGGATCAGCATGGAAAGAATCGGCCAAATGCCACTTCTGTTCTGTATCATTTCTATGGTTCTATCTTTCCATGGATACATCGAGAGGATGAATGTGTAAATAGCCCAAACAGAAATTCCTGTGGTATTGGGATTTTATAAAATGCGTTCAGGGGATGTGGGGATCGCTGGCCTATTCACAACTGCCCTCCATTTCGGAGGGTATTTCAGAATCAGCTGCATTGTTGTGGGTCTGAAGTCACATGTAGGCTAGACGAGGTAAGGACATTACCTTCCCTAAAGGACATCAATGAACCAGACCGGGTTTTACGACAATCGTTTCATAGTCATCATTAGACCTTTAATTCCATATTTTTGAATTCAGTTGTCACCATCTGCCATCGTAGGATTCGAGCACGTGTCTCCAGACCATTACAGTGGGTTTCTGGATAATTAATCCAGTGACAATACCTCCAGGCCACCACCTCCACATTTTGATTGCGGCCATACCTCAACAACTACAGGAAAACAAAAGCTCAATCGCAAATGTTACAGGAACAGAAAGCCTATTATTACCGTGATAGCTTCGAATGTCCGAAGTTATTTTCTTCGATGGGCTGGTAGAAGGGAGGGAAGCAGCAGAGGCAACTGATCAGGTTGTCTCAATCTTAGTGACAAGAACGCTCCATGAGCTCCTCACTCTTGTTGTTGGAGGTGAGGATGGAGAAGACAAGGGAGATATTGAAAGAGCGAGTACACTATGTTTAACATTACTTTGAAATTTTATCAAAAATGTCAGCACCCATGATTGGGCGGTGGTTGATTAACATCGTCAGAAACATACCTCCGAAAGCTGTCAGGAGCCAATTAAATACTTTCATGTTGCAATGTACGAAATGCAGCGGCAAATATGCACTTAGCATTATTTTTTTTAAAAATAGGAAAATGGAACAGATAAGTGTATCAATATAAGACCATAAGACCATAAGACATAGGAGCGGAAGTAAGGCCATTCGGCCCATCGAGTCCACTCCACCATTCAATCATGGTTGATTTCAACTCCATTTACCCGCTCTCTCCCCATAGCCCTTAATTCCTCGAGAAATCAAGAATTTATCAATTTCTGTCTTGAAGACGCTCAACGTCTCGGCCTCCACAGCCCTCTGTGGCAATGAATTCCACAGACCCACCACTCTCTGGCTGAAGAAATTTCTCCTCATCTCTGTTCTAAAGTGACTCCCTTTTATTCTAAGGCTGTGCCCCCGCGTCCTAGTCTCCCCTGTTAATGGAAACAACTTCCCTACGTCCATCCTATCTAAGCCGTTCATTATCTTGTAAGTTTCTATCAGATCTCCCCTCAACCTCCTAAACTCCAATGAATATAATCCCACGATCCTCAGACGTTCATCGTATGTCAGGCCTACCATTCCTGGGATCATCCGTGTGAATCTCCGCTGGACCCGCTCCAGTGCCAGTATGTCCTTCCTGAGGTGTGGGGCCCAAAATTGCTCACAGTACTCCAAATGGGGCCTAACCAGTGCTTTATAAAGCCTCAGAAGTACATCCCTGCTTTTGTATTCCAAGCCTCTTGAGATAAATGACAACATTACATTTGCTTTCTTAATTACGGACTCAACCTGCAAGTTTACCTTTAGAGAATCCTGGACTAGGACTCCCAAGTCCCTTTGCACTTTAGCATTATGAATTTTGTCACCGTTTAGAAAATAGTCCATGCCTCTATTCTTTTTTTCAAAGTGTACGACCTCGCACTTGCCCACGTTGAATTTCATCAGCCACTTCTTGGACCACTCTCCTAAACTGTCTAAATCTTTCTGCAGCCTCCCCACCTCCTCAATACTACCTGCCCCTCCACCTATCTTTGTATCATCGGCAAACTTGGCCAGAATGCTCCCAGTCCCATCATCTAGATCGTTAATATATAAAGAGAACAGCTGTGGCCCCAACACTGAACCCTGCGGGACACCACTTGTCACCGGTTGCCATTCTGAGAAAGAACCTTTTATCCCAACTCTCTGCCTTCTGTCTGACAGCCAATCGTCAATCCATGTTAGTACCTTGCCTCGAATACCATGGGCCCTTATTTTACTCAGCAGTCTCCCGTGAGGCACCTTGTCAAAGGCCTTTTGGAAGTCAAGATAGATAACATCCATTGGCTCTCCTTGGTCTAACCTATTTGTTATCTCTTCAAAGAACTCTAACAGGTTTGTCAGGCACGACCTCCCCTTACTAAATCCATGCTGACTTGTCTTAATCCGACCCTGCACTTCCAAGAATTTAGAAATCTCATCCTTAACGATGGATTCTAGAATTTTGCCAACAACTGAGGTTAGGCTAATTGGCCTATAATTTTCCATCTTTTTTCTTGTTCCCTTCTTGAACAGTGGGGTTACAACAGCGATTTTCCAATCCTCTGGGACTTTCCCTGACTCCAGTGACTTTTGAAAGATCATAACTAACGCCTCCACTAGTTCTTCAGCTATCTCCTTTAGAACTCTAGGATGTAGCCCATCTGGGCCCGGAGATTTATCAATTTTCAGACCTTTTAGTTTCTCTAGCACTTTCTCCTTTGTGATGGCAACCATATTCAACTCTGCCCCCTGACTTTCCTGAATTGTTGGGATATTACTCATGTCTTCTACTGTGAAGACTGACGCAAAGTACTTATTAAGTTCCTCAGCTATTTCCTTGTCTCCCATCACTAGATTACCAGCGTCATTTTGGAGCGGCCCAATGTCTACTTTTGCCTCCCGTTTGTTTTTAATGTATTTAAAGAAACTTTTACTATCATTCCTAATGTTACTGGCTAGCCTACCTTCATATTTGATCCTCTCCTTCCTTATTTCTCTCTTTGTTATCCTCTGTTTGTTTTTATAGCCTTCCCAATCTTCTGACTTCCCACTACTCTTTGCCACATTATAGGCTCTCTCTTTTGCCTTGATGCATTCCCTGACTTCCTTTGTCAGCCATGGCTGCCTAATCCCCCCTCTGATAACCTTTCTTTTGTTTGGGATGAACCTCTGCACTGTGTCCTCAATTACTCCCAGAAACTCCTGCCATTGCTGTTCTACTGTCTTTCCCATTAGGCTCTGCTTCCAGTCGATTTTTGTCAGTTCCTCCCTCATGCGCCTGTAATGACCTTTATTTAACTGTAGAACCTTCACATCTGATTCTGCCTTCCTTCTTTCAAATTGCAGACTGAATTCTACCATATTATGATCACTGCTTCCTAAGTGTTCCCTTACTTTAAGATCTTTTATCACGTCTGGCTCATTACATAACACTAAGTCCAGAATAGCCTGTTCCCTCGTGGGCTCCATCACAAGCTGTTGTGAAATAAAGAATAATTGTATCCCCTGGAAGCTGGAGAGGCCACTTTCTGTTCTTTTTGCTAATTGCGACCGGGTAACCTTGTGTATTCCATCTGGGACGGCAGACACAGTGTTTTTTTGTAAGTATTTTAAGGGCAGGAAGGTAGCCAGAGAAAGAATGGGAGCATTTGGGGCCAAAGTGGCAATCTGTGTGTGAAACTGAAGCTGTAGGTAAGATATTAAATGGATATTTTGCATGTGTTCACCATGGAGAAGCGGGATATAGGTATATAAAGCAAGGAAAAGACTGATGAAATTGAACAGATTGATATTGAGAGGAAGGAGGTCTTAGCCGTTGTAACGGGTTTAAAAGTGGATAAATCTCCAGGCCCAATCCTCGGCAGCTGTGTGAGGCAAGGGCGGAGATTACAGGGACCTGGCACTAATTTTTATAACTTCCCTGGCTAAAGCCGAGATGCCAGAGGGGAAGAGGACAATTAATGCGGCACCATTATTCAATAAAGTGTGCAGGGGATAAAAACAGATCATTTCCGGCCTGTGAGTCTAATGTCAGGGGAAGAGAAACTATTGGACACATTTCTGAGGGACAGAATTAATCACCACTTGGTGAGGCAGGATTAACCGAGTGAAGTCATCATGGCTTTGTCAGGGGAGATCGTGCCGGAGAAATATGACTGAAACTTTCGAAGAGGTGACTAGAATTGTAGATGAGAGAAGTGCAGTTAATGTGGACTAAATGGACTTCAGGCTTTTGACAAGATCGCAAATGGGAGCGTGATCAAGCAGGTAAGAACGCATGATATTCAGAGCAATTTGGCAAATTGGATCCAAAATTGGCTGAGTGGCAGGAGGCAGAGGATGATGGTCGAAGGTTGTTCCTGTGACTGGAAGCCTGTGTCCAGTGGTGTACTGCAGGGATCGATGCTGGGCCCCTTGCTGTTTGTCGTGTACATTAGTGATCTAGAGTTGAATGTGAAGGGGAGCCAGCGGTGGATGATCAGTAAGATTGCAGGTGAAACAAAAATAGTGTTGTGGTAAACGGTAAGGAGGAAAGCCATAGATTACCAGATGATACGGATGGGCTGGTCAGATGGGCAGAAAAGAGGCAACTGGAATTGAACTCTCAAAAGCGTAACGTCATACATTTTGGGAGGGCTTACAAGTCATGGGAATGCACAATGAACGGTAGGACGTTTGGATGTACAAAAAAACCATAGAGTCCTTGTGGTCCATATCCAAAGATTCGTGAAGCCAGCAGGACAGATAGATGAAGTGGTTAAGAGTTCACATGGTGTACTTGCCTTTATTAGCAGAGGCATAGATGAAAAGAGCACAGAGTTTATGCTGGAGCTGAATAAAACTCTCATTATGCCACGGCTAGAGTACCATGTGCATTTCGGTTCGCTGCACATACAGATGTGGTTGTAGTAGAAAGGATATTAAGGGGATTCAACAGGATGCTGCCTGGGCTGAAGTTTTCAGCGATGAAAAGAGGCTGGATAGGCTGGGATTATTTTCCTTAAAGTGGAGAAGACTGAGAGGAACCTCACTGATTTGTACCAAACTATGAGGGAAATAGATAATCCAGATGAGAATAACTATTCCCCTTAGTAGAGGTGTCAATAACCAGCGGCATCGACCTCAGGAAAGGAGCATGATATTGAAAGGGGACCTGCAGAAAAACTTTTTAGCCAGAGGGTGGCGGGAATCGGGAACTCACTGCCTGAAAGTATGGCAGGGGAAAGAACCCTCACATTTCAGAAGCATTTAGATGAACATTTGAAACGTCATAGCATGCAAGGAAGCGAACCAACTGTTGCAAAATGGGATTTGATTCTATAGGTGTTTTATAGCCGAAGGGCCTCTTTCCATGCTGGAAATCTCCATCACTACATATCTCCTCCAGGAAGTTAGCAACTGTGATAACTCAGCATTCATTCAGAGCAACAACGGGGGCTGTGGGCACTGTATTATGAGCGTTAAATCTCTCAAGTCCTGTATCTGAAGCCCAATAGTGTCTGATTCCAGAGAGACGGAGTACACATTGATCTAAGTAGATGAAAGCCAAGCACGTGCTGATGTGTATTTTAGCCAGTGAGCGTGGTGAAGGGGCATAGCAGAACCTTCTTCAGGTCCTCTCGGAACTTGGTCTGGGCGACTGTGTAAATGAAGACGTTGTTGCAGGAACTGACTAGCTGGAGCATGTTTGCTGCTTCCTGAAGGATGTACCGTGGGTCTTTGAAATCCAGGCTGGTGCGGTAGCCCTCACCTGTAATCCGCACATAGAGGAAATGTACGACATAGGTGACCCAGAGGAGGAGGAAGCTGAGGGAGATGGCGAAGAGCAGGATGATGGACCTCTTGCGGTTGGCCATCTCTGGGTCCCCGTGACTCTCCGTGCCCCGGAGTCTCCTGCGGGCTCTGCTGGCCGCTAAGATGTGTTTAACGGTCAGCGCGTTAAGAAACAGGATGAGCAGGAACGGGAGAAACGGAGTTAAGATGTGGTCCAGCCAGTCATAGGCCTGCCAGGCGGGCACCGTGTAATAGCTGGACTTAACAGCACAGAACCAGGGCACCCCGTCCAGGGTGTACAAGGGCTGGTAAGTGAAGTAGAAAGGGACATTCCTGACACAGCTCAGGGCACAGACTATTCCTATAACCAGCAATGCTGCTTTCTCGGTGCAGTATCTGGCCTTCAGGCCCTGGCAGCAGATGGCCACAAAACGGTCGATGGTGAAAGCCACTGTCAACCAGACGGACATATCCCGGGCAAAATAGACCAGCAGAGCGCTGAGTGTGCATGCGGGGGTGGTAGACAGGACGCTGTTCTGAAAGTAGATGCGGCCAATCCGGTTGAGGATTATGGCGGTGATGATGACAAGGAAATCAGTCAATGCTATCGCGATCAGGTAGTAGGTGATGCACCGTGACAGTCCGCACCGTCCTCGGGATAAGATTACGATCGTCACCAAGTTGGCTGTGAGATAGAAAGAGACAGAGAGATGTGTTACCGAGAGCGCTCGAAACACCAGCTGCTGCGCCATCCAATCAGTTACTGAAAACATCCTCATCCTTCACTTTGCCAACTCCAGACTCCAGTGATTGCAAAGTCTTTGGCAATGGTCCGACATTCAAAACTGGATTCAAGTTATTTTAAATCAGGAGACATTGCAATCAGTCCAAATTGTAACTCTGCCCTCTGGTCACTGAGTTGATCCCCTCAGATAACTATCAAATTTCAGATTCTCAGAAAATTTGCTGTCGTTGTTCTTATTCGTACCAATCCCATCCACCCATCAGCCCTATCGGCTGCCATTCAGGCTGCGTCTCTGTTTTTTATAATCTCGTCCTTCGAATTATAAATCCCTCCATAATCTCGCCTTTCCAGATTTTGATAACATGCTACAACTATCTGAGATCACACCATACCTCCGAGTGTGGACTTCCATGACCCTGATTTGATCTTTTCAGTTTGCCTTTACGTGCCGAGACCCTAACCTCTGGAACTTCTTCTTTCAAAGACTAAACTTTCCCTTTGTGCTTCAAGGACGATCCTTAGAAAATAAATTCGTTGAACAATTCTAAGTCATTTTGTCGGTCAGTATAAAGTTGATTTGTTAAAGTCTTGTGAAGTATCCCCATTCTAGTTATCCGAGTGTCTGAAGAAACAAACGCTACATCGCCTTCTCAAATGAAAGCTAGATATGGACAAGTCATATTCGCCTTGCCATATCTGCATGCATACAGCTAGTGATTAAAAATATAATTATCCGAAATTTACCAGACTTACTAACACAAGACAAAATGCATAATGCATAACCCCCACACCTTTTTCAAAAGTTTCAATAATTCAATCTTAAAACCTCAGTAACGATGTGGGCAGCCCAGTGCCGCCTCACTACAAATCAACGATTACTAACTGCTGGAGGTCACAGCATAGGTTCATGTAAGCAGTGAATGAATGTTCTATGTCAATGCATCTAATTGAATTATTAGATTGCGATAGCTCATTTTCTGAGACTGTACATACCAGTGGATGAAATATAGGTCACTTTATAGACTTTATCGTGCAAAACACTGAAAACACTAGATCGCATTTTACTACATTCGAATAAAACCGAATTTTCAACAATAAAAGGCTAATGTTTATGCAACGCCATACATTTCAAGTCATGAGACTTATTTGGGATCTTTCACCTACCAGGAACACCAATGGCAGCGAGAATGGGATAAAAAATGGCGAAGAAGAGACCTTTTGCTGGTCCATGCATCCTCTCCCAGAAAGTGAAATGAAGCTTAAACCTGAGCTCTGCGGTGGTTTCATAGCGTCTCACATTTATTCTGAGTGAGCGTCTCCAGAGGAATAATTAAGTTAGAGCCTGCACCTTAGTTACAGGCCGGTGAACAAACAGATTCGCTCACTGTTGGGTACCTCCACATTGCACCATTGGCAAGGGGGATGATTCCATTATATACTGAGCCAAACTCTGCTTGCTCATTCCATGGTTACATCCACCTCCCACAAACCATGCCTTTGTGTCTACATCAAGAACAGCAGGTGAGGGGAGATATTGATCTGGGCTCTAATCTCAAATTCAAAGACCGTCTCTTCCGATTTCTGCCAGGTGCCCAATTACTTCTTGCTCACAGATATCAGATTAGTTCGGCACTTATTTCCTTCTGAGAGTTTTGGACACAGAAAATAGACGCATGAGTAAGCCATTCAGCATTTTGAGTCTACTTCGCCCTTCATTTTGATCATGAGTGATCATCAAAATACTTTCCTACTCCCTAATTCTTTTTACTAGATATACATCTGAAATATCTGAAGTCACTATGACCGTTTTGCTCTCACACTCACCGAACACAGGATGGATTTCACAGAAATGACAAATGATAACTGAGGTTAATATGCTATAACAAGTGATACAATGAACCCATTTTCCCATCTACAAACAGCAAGCGAAACAATTTTCACGCACAGAATTCATCGTGGACTTTTAGTTTTATTGTTTTGGGTGAAATAATTGCCATCATGCATTGTATTTATTTGATTTTCCCACAGAAAACTCGGTCATCTAAAGTTTTGTTATAGTGAAGATTTGTAAATCATATTTGGAGGAGTAAGCTTGATGAAAGTCAATTAAGCTAAATCATTTTAACGGTAAGTGTTCTCTCTGGTCACAGCTTGCAGCAACTTTATGAATTGAATCTGTTTTTCATTATAACTTGAACATCAATTCCAGCATGCTTGACTCTCGTTGTCACAATTGCTGTTGAAGCTAATATTGCCGCTATTGTTGCTGAAATCATTGTTGTCGGCGCCTCTCTGGCCACAACTCGCACAACAAATTCCAACAACAACAATCTATCTGATATTTTCAGTGATGCTGCTTGAGAGCTAATGACAGGCCCAGGACAGATGGAAGGAATAAGTTGACAAGGAAATATTTAATTAATGGCATGACACCAGGAAGTTCAGTGGAACAAAGGGACCTTGGCGTGGTTCTGCACAGATCTCTGAAGACGAAAGGGCATGTTAGTAGGGTGCTGAAAAAGGCAAATGGGACAATTGCCTTTATCAATCGGGGCATAGATTAAAAAAGGAGGGAGGTCATGTGAAAGTTGTGTAGAGTTGGTAAGGGCCCAAGCTAGAGTATTGTGTGCAGTTCTGGGTGACACATTATCGAAAGGATATGATTGCACTGGACGGGATGCAGAGGAGTTTCACCAGGATGCTGCCTGGGATGGAACATTTAAGTTATGAAGAGTTTCCATAGGCTTGTGTTGTTCTCGTTGGAGCAGAAAAGACTGAGGGGCGACCTGATCGAGGTGTACAAGGTTATAAGGGCCATGGACAGAGTGGATAGGGAGCAGCTGTTCCTCTTATTTGAAGGATCAGTCACGAGGGAACACAGATTCAAGGTGAGGGGGCTAAGGTTTAGGAGGGATGTGAGAATTTCTTTTTTAACTGGAGGGTGTTGACAGTCTGGAATGCTTTGCCTGAGAGGGTGGTGGAGGCGAGTTGCCTCACATCCTTTAAAAATTACCTGGATGAACATTTGGCACATCATAACATTCAAGCCTATGGGCCAATTGCTGGTAAGTGGAACGTCAATGTTTCTAGCGTGTCAGTACAGACTCGATGGACCGAAGGGCATCTCCTGCACTGTATGGTCCTATGATTCTATGAAATCTGCAATGATTTTCTGAAAAAGAAGTCTGGGATATTTTACAGAAATGAAGTGTGTGTCCCTAAGATTAAGGTCTGATGCGAAATATGACAACCATTGCTGGCACGCCCTCGATGCTGCCACTCGGCAACAGCCTGGATTACAGGCTGAAGTCTCAGGAGTGAGCCTTGACCCTAAAACTTTGTAACTCAGAAGCAGGACTAACAGATTCTGAACAGGACAGTCACTTACAGAGCAACGAAGGTTCCTGTGATCTTGAGAGAACGCCTGTTCGTCGGCCCTGAGGTTTTTGTTCAGAGACAGATAAGTTTTAAACCACTGCGATTTTCAACCCATCGAAATAGAAGGCAGTGTTCTGGATTCCTGTTCGAATGATCTTTAAGGGAAATCTCTTTTCTGTCTTACTCTGACCAGCCTCGAATCATCCCTTGGTAAAAACTGTGATTGTTCTTCGACTGTTATCCCGAAGTAAACTAAAACTCAGAAAGTAGTTTGTGTGCTGTCTGTGCCAATACAGATCAGGATTAAAGAGATTTGTTTTATAAGTACAATCTGTAATCACACTGTCTCCTTCAGTCACGTAGAGTTCTGTCTTGGATTGTGATACCGAATCTGCGCGAATCCTCCCTGAAATAAAAATGAACGTTGGGTTGTGATGGAAGTATGACATAAGTACATACGGCCATACGTACCGAGTACAAACCACAATATAATGAGATGACGGGACGACATGGGATCCATTCTGACTCTCCCAACAAAACCTCTGGAATAGCAGTTCTATTTACTGCTGTCATCTGTTGCAGTAAAGTGAGAAACGGGTTGACATCGAGATTACAGCAGGAGAAGAGCTCGTGCCTAGTGCAATTCCGCTGCTGTCATCATGTTCCGATTGAGGTAACTGGGTTTTCACAGGAGATTGTGTTTTCGGATGTATTTTCCATTTCCTCCTGCGCCACCTGGCCGCATCACGCAGAGCATCATTAAGTGAACGGAGGAGGAGAGACAGACTCTGTTAGAGCACTAGGATGGGCTGGGTTCTCCCTCCCTCCCTGTCTCAGCACTCTTGGAACTGTGATGTGGTGGCCATTACAGAGACTTGGTTATCTCAGGGTCAGGACTGGGTACTTCAAGTGCCGGGTTTCAGATGTTTCAGGAGGGACAGAGAAGGAGGCAAAAGAGGTGGGGGAGTGGCACTGTTGATCAGGGATAGTGTCACAGCTGTAGAAAAGATGGATGCCACGGAAGGAATGTCTACGGAATCTCTGTGGGTGGAGGTTAGGAACAGGAAGGGGTCGGTAACTTTACTGGGTGTTTTCTATAGGCCGCCCAATAGTAGCAGAGATGTGCACGAGCAGATTGGGAAGCAGATTCTGGAGAGATGTGATAATAACAGAGTGGTCGTGATGGGAGATTTTAATTTCCCAAATATCGATTGGAATATCCCTAGGGTAAGGGGTTTAGATGGAGAGGAGTTTGTTCAGTGTGCACAGGAGAGCTTCCTGACGCAATATGTGGATAAGCCTACAAGAGGAGAGGCTGTGCTTGATTTGATATTAGGGAATGAACCTGGGCAGTTGTCAGATCTATCAGTGGGAGAGCATTTTGGTGATAGTGATCAAAACTCTATCTCCTTTACGCTACCATTGGAGAGCGATAGGATCAACGGAGCTAGGAAAGTGTTTATCTGGAGTAAGGACAACTATGATGCTATTAGGCGGGAAATTAGAGGCATAAATTGGAAGGAGGTTTTCTCAGGGAAATGTACGTAAGAAATGTGGCAAATGTTCAAGGAAAATTTGTCTGGAGCTCTGCACAGCAATGTTCCGGTGCAACAGGGGAGTTATGGTAGGTTACAGGAACCGTGGTGCACGAAAGCTGTAACGGATTTAGTCAGGAAGAAAAGAAAAGCCGACAAAACGTTGAGGGAGCTGGGTAATGTTAGAAATCTAGAAGAGTATACGACTAATAAGAAGGAACTAAAGAGGGAAATTAGAAGAGCCAGGAGGGGACATGAGAAGGCCTTGGCAGACAGGATAAAGGAAAACCCCAAGGCATTCTACAAGTATGTGAACAGCAAGAGGATAAGATGTGAAGGAGTAGGACCTATCTAATGTGACGGTGGGAAAGTCTGCATTGAACCGGTAGAAATAGCAGAGGTACTCAATGAATACTTTGCTTCAGTATTCACAGTGTAAAAGGATCTTGGTCGTTGCAGTGCAGACTTGCAGTGGACTGAGAAGATTGAGCATGTGGGCATTAGGAAAGAGGATGTGTTGGAGCTGTTGAAAAGCATCACGTTAGATAAATCGCCGGGACCGGATGGGATGTATCCCAGGTTACTGTGGGAGGCGAGGGAAGAGATTGCTGATCCTCTGGCGATAATCTTTGCGTTGTCAATGGAGACGGGAGAGGTTCCAGAGGATTGGAGGATGGCGGATGTAGTTCCCTTATTCAAGACAGGGAGAAGAATAGCCCAGGAAATTATAGACCAGTGAGTCTAACCTCAGTGGTAGGTAAGTTGATGGAGAAGATCCTGAGAGGCAGGATTTGTGAACATTTGGAAAGGAATAGTATGATCAGAAGTAGCCAGCACGGCTTTGTCCGAGGCAGATCATGCCTTACGAGCCTGATTGAGTTTTTTGAAGGTGTGACTAGACACGTAGACGAGGGGAGAGCGGTAGATGTGGTTTATATGGATTTCAGTAAGGTGTTTGATAAGGTGCCCCATGCAAGGCTTATGGAGAAAGTGAAGGGGCATGGGATACAAGGGGACGTTGCTTTGTGGATTCAGAACTGGCTTGCCCACAGAAGGCAAAGAGTGGTTGTAGATGGGTCTTTTTCAGAGTGGAGGTCGGTCACCAGTGGGAGCCTTGCTCTTTGTGATTTTTATAAATGACCGGGATGAGGAAGTGGAAGGATGGGTTGGCAAGTTTGCTGATGACACAAAGGTTGGACGTGTTGTGGATAGTGTAGAGGGATGTCAGCAGTTGCAATGAGACATTGATAAGATGCATGACTGGGCGGAGAAGTGGCAGATGGACGTCAACACAGATAAGTGTGTGGTGGTTCATTTTGGCAGGTCGACTAGGATGGAAGAATAGGATATTAAGGGTAAGACGCTTGGCAGTGTGGAAGAACAGAGGGATCTTGGGGTCCGGGTTCATAGGACGCTCAAAGCGGCGTAGCAGGTAAAGGCTGTGGTTAAGAAGGTATGACATACTGGCATTCATCAATAGAGGAATTGAGTTTAGAAATCGGGAGATAATGCTGCAGCGGTATAGGACCCTGGTCAGACCTCACCTGGAGTACTGTGCCCAGTTCTGGTCGCCTCATTACAGAAAGGATGTGGAAGCCATAGAACGGGAGCAGAGGAGAATTACGAGGATGTTGCCAGGATGAAGTGGTATGCCTTATCAGGATAGGTTGAGAGAGCTAGGTCTATTCTCCTTGGAGAGGTGAAGGATGAGAGGTGACCTGTTAGACGTGTATAAGATGTTGAGACGTATTGATAGAGTGGATTCTCAGAGGCTTTTACCCAGGGCTGAAATGGTTGTCACGAGAGGCCACAGGTTTAGGCTGCTGGGGAGTAGGTATAGAGGAGATGTTAGGGGTAACTTTTTCACTCAGAGGGTGGTGGGTGCGTAGAATCGGCTGCTGGTAGTGGTGGTGGAAGCGGATTGGATAGAGTCTTTTAAGAGACTTTTGCATAGGTTCATGGAGGTTGGTAAGATAGAGGGTTATAGATGCGCCGAGAAGGGAAGGAAATTGTTCGGCGCAACTTGTCGACCGAAGGACCTGTTTGTGCTGTAGGTTTTCTATGTTCTATAGTGACACAATCTGCAAGGTAAGCACTAATTAGTGACACAATCCACAAGAGTCACTCCAAATAGTTACACAATACCCAAGGATCATTGTAAATAGCGCCACACTCCCCAAGGATCACTGTAAATAGTGTCACAATCCCAAAGGATCACTCCGAATACTGACACAATCCCGAAGGATCACTCTAAATAGTGACACAGTCCCCAAGGATCACTATAACTGGTGACAGAATCCCCAAGGATCAATCTAAATAGTGACACAATCCTCAAGGATCACTCTAGATAGTGACACAATCCCCAAGGATCACTCTAAATAGTAATACAATCCTCAAGAATCACTCTAAATAGTGACACAATCCCAAAAGATCACTCTAAATAGTGACACAATCCCAAAAGATCACTCTAAATAGTGACACAATCCACAAGGATCACTCTAAATAGAGACACAATCCCCAAGGATCACTCTAAATAAAGACACAATGCCCAAGGATCATTGCACATAGTTACACGAACCCCAAAGAACACTCTAAATAGTGACACATTCCCCAACGATCACGCTGAAAAGCGACACAATCCTCAAGGATTACTTTTAATAGTGACACAATCCACAAGGATCACCCTGTAGCGTGATACAATCCCCATAGATTATTGTTATTAATGACTCAATTCCCATGGATCATTGTAAATACTGACAGAACCCCAAGGAGCTTTCTAAATAATGACACAATCCTCAAGGATCACTCTAATCAGTGACACAATCCCCAAGTATCACTCTAAATAGTGAAACAATCCCCAAGGTTCACACGAAATAGTCACATAATCCCCAGGATCACTCTCAATAGTGACACCATCCCCAAGTGTCACTCTGAATAACATCGCAATCACCAAGGAACACTCTCAATAATGACACAATGCCCACAGATCACTGTAAAAAGACACAATCCCAATGATCACTCTAAATAATGATTAATCCCCAAGCATCACGCGACCTGGTACTGGCAAGGTATCTAGAGGGGATGGGTGTGCAGGCAGTGCTATGTTCCTCTTGCACTATGTTTGAGGTGAGGGACGACGTCAGTGTCCCTGATGATTACACCTGTGGGAAGTGCACTCATCTGCAGCTCCTCCAAAACCGTGTTAGGGAACTGGAGCTGGAGTTGGATGAACTTAGGATCATTAGGGATGCGGAGGTGGCCATAGACAGAAGCTTTAGGGATACAGTTACTCCGAGGAATGAAAATAGATGGGTGACGGTGAGAGGGGCTGGGAGGAAGCAGTCAGTGCAGGGATCCCCTGTGGTCGTTCCCCTTAGCAACAAGTATTCCGCTTTGGGTATGGTTGAGGGGGACGACGGACCAGTGGTGAGCCGCAGTGAGAGGATCTCCAGCACTGTGTCCGTCTCTGTGGCTCGGGAGGGTAAGGGGGAGAGCGGAAGGGCAATAGTTATTGGGGACTCGTTAGTTAGAGGGATTGATAGGAGGTTCTGTGGCAGGAAAAGAGACTCGAGGATGGTATGTTGCCTGCCGGATGCCAGGGTCCGTGACGTCTCGGACCGTGTCTTCCGGATTCTTAAGGGGGAGTGGAAACAGTCACAAGTCGTGGAACACATTGGTGGCAACGACATAGGTTAGAGAAGAGACGGGGATTTAAAACAGGAATTTCGGGAGCTGGGCTGGAAGCTGAGAGCCAAGACAGAACATGTGGTCATCTCTGGTATGTTACCGGTGCCACGTGATAGCGAGTTGAGGAACAGGGAGAGAGTGCAGTTAAACATGTGGTTGCAGGGATGGTGTAGGAGGGAGGGTTTCAGATACATGGATAATTGGAACACATTCTGGGGAAGGTGGGACCTGTACAAACAGGATGGGGTGCACCTGAACCAGAGGAGCACCAATATCCTGGGAGGGAAATTTGCTACGACTCTTCAGGGGAGTTTAAACTAATTTGTCAGGGGAGTGGGAAAAGGAGTTGTAGTCCAGAAGTCAGTGTTGAGGGTGGTGGGGTACTGGGGAAGGTATCAAGGTCAAGGGTGGGTACTGGTAGACAGGAAGGTGGGTTGAAATGTGCCTACTTCAATGCAAGGAGCATCTGGAACAAAGTAGATGAACTTGGGGCGTGGATTGGTACTTGGGACTACGATGTTGTGGCCATTACGGAGACGTGGGTAGAACAAGGACAGGAATGGTTGTTGGACGTTCCGGGATATAGATGTTTCAGTAAGAGTAGGGAAGCTGGGAAAAGAGGTGGAGCAGTGGCATTGTTAATCAAGGATAGTCTAACGGCTGCGGAAAGGCACTTCGAGGGGGATCTGCACACGGAGGTAATATGGGCTGAAATTAGAAATAGGAAAGAGGCGGTCACGTTGTTAGGAGTTTAGTATAGGTCACCAAATAGTAATGGAGATGTGGAGGAAGAAATTGCTAAGCAGATTATGGATATGTGTGGGGGTCACAGGGTAGTTGCCATGGGGGACTTTAACTTTCCAAATATTGATTGGAAACTTTATAGGTCAAATAGTTCGGATGGGGCAGTTTTTGTGCAGTGTGTGCAGGAGGGTTTCCTGACACAATGTGTGGATAGGCCGACAAGAGGTGAGGCCACATTGGATTTGGTACTGGGAAATGAACCGGGCCAAGTGTTAGATTTGGTTGTGTGAGAGCACTGTGGAGATAGTAACCACAATTCGGTGTCTTTTGTTATTGCAATGGAGAGGGATAGGGTCATACGGCAGGGCAAGGTTTACAATTGGGGGAGAGGTAATTATGATGCGATTAGGCAAGAATTAGGGGGCATAAGATGGGAACAGAAACTGTCAGGGAAAGGCACTAATGAAAAGTGGAACTTTTTCAAGGAACAAATACTGGGTGTCCTTGATAGGCATGTCCCTGTCAGGCAGGGAGGAAATGGCCGAGTGAGGGAACCATGGTTCACAAAAGAGGTGGAATGTCTTGTGAAAAGGAAGAGGGAAGCTTATGTAGGGATGAGGAAACAAGGTTCAGATGGCTCGATTGAGGGTTACAAGATAGCAAGGAATGAGTTGAAAAAGGGGCTTAGGAGAGCTAGGAGGGGACATGAGAAGTCCTTGGCGGGTCGGATCAAGGAAAACCCCAAGGCTTTTTACTCTTATGTGAGGAATAACAGAATGACCAGGGTGAGGTTCGGGCCGGTCAAGGACAGTCGTGGGAACTTGTGTATGGAGTCAGTAGAGATAGGCGAGGTGATGAATGAATACTTTTCTTCAGTGTTCACCAAGGAGAGGGGCCATGTTTTTGAGGAAGAGAAGATGTTACAGGCTAATAGGCTGGAGGAAATAGTTGTTCGGAGGGAGGATGTCCTGGCAGTTTGGAATAAACTGAAGGTCGATAAGTCCCCTGGGCCTGATGAAAGGTATCCTAGGATTCTTTGGGAGGCAAGGGATGAGATTGCAGAGCCTTTGGCTTTGATCTTTGGGTCCTCACTGTCCACGGGGATGGTGCCAGAGGACTGGAAAGTGGCGGATGTTGTTCCTCTGTTTAAGAAAGGGAATAGAAATGACCATGGTAATTATAGACCGGTTAGTCTTACTTCAGTGGTTGGTAAATTGATGGAAAAGGTCCTTAGGGATGGGATTTACGACCATTTAGAAAGATGCGGATTAATCCGGGATAGTCAGCACGGATTCGTGAAGGGCAAGTCGTGCCTCACAAATTTGATTGAATTTTTTGAGGAGGTAACTAAGTGTGTTGATGAAGGTCGGGCAGTTGATGTCATATACATGGATTTTAGTAAGGTGTTTGATATGGTCCCCCATGGTCGGCTTATGATGAAAGTAAGGAGGTGTGGGATAGAGGGAAAGTTGGCCGATTGGATAGGTAACTGGCTATCTGATCGAAGACAGAGGGTGGTGGTGGATGGAAAATTTTCGGACTGGAGGCAGGTTGCTAGCGGAGTGCCACAGGGATCAGTGCTTGGTCCTCTGCTCTTTGTGATTTTTATTAATGACTTAGAGGAGGGGGCTGACGGGTGGATCAGTAAATTTGCTGATGACACCAAGATTGGTGGAGTAGTGGATGAGGTGGAGGGCTGTTGTAGGCTGCAAAGACACATAGATAGGATGCAAAGCTGGGCTGAAAAATGGCAAATGGAGTTTAACCCTGATAAATGTGAGGTGATTCATTTTGGTAGGACTAATTTAAATGTGGATTACAGGGTCAAAGGTAGGGTTCTGAAGACTGTGGAGGAACAGAGAGATCTTGGGGTCCATATCCACAGATCTCTAAAGGTTGCCACTCAAGTGGATAGAGGTGTGAAGAAGGCCTATAGTGTGTTAGCTTTTATTAACAGGGGGTTGGAGTTTAAGAGCCGTGGGGTTATGCTGCAACTATACGGGACCTTGGTGAGACCACATTTGGAATACTGTGTGCAGTTCTGGTCAACTCACTATAAGAAGGATGTGGAAGCGCTGGAAAGAGTGCAGAGGAGATTTACCAGGATGCTGCCTGGTTTGGAGGGTAGGTCTTATGTGGAAAGGTTGAGGGAGTTAGGGCTGTTCACTCTGGAGCGGAGGAGGCTGAGGGGAGACTTAATAGAGGTTTATAAAATGATGAAGGGGATAGATAGAGTGAACGTTCAAAGACTATTTCCTCGGGTGGATGGAGCTATTGCAAGGGGGGATAACTATAGGGTGCATGGTGGGAGACATAGGAAGGATATCAGAGGTAGGTTCTTTACGCAGAGAGTCGTTGGGGTGTGGAATGGACAGCCTGCAGTGATAGTGGAGTCAGACACTTTAGGAACATTTAAGCGATTATTGGATAGGCACATGGAGCACACCAGGATGATAGGGAGTGGGATAACTTGATCGTGGTTTCAGATAAAGCTCGGCACAACATCGTGGGCTGAAGGGCCTGTTCTGTGCTGTACTGTTCTATGTTCTATGTTCTATTTGCTGCCTTTTGTCTTCATATTTCCCCTTACTCCATATAAACGCTTTCCTTGCTTGCCTGATCCTCTCTTTTTCCAATGGAAGCATAAAGGAGATAAAGTTATGATCGCTATCCTCAAGATGCTCTCCCACTGAAAGATTTGACACCTGTCCAGGGTCATTGGTCAGTATCCGCTCAAGCACAGCCTCTCCTCTTGTCGGCTTGTCCACATGCTGTGTCAGGAAACGCTCCTGAACACACCTAACGAACTCCTCCCCATCCAAGCCACTTACCCTCGGGATATTCCATTCTATGTTTGGGAAATTAAAGTCTCCCATCACAACAACTCTGCTATTATTGCAACTCTCCAGGATCTGTTTCCCTATCTGCTCCTCC
>NW_027592020.1:0-65438 GCF_964213995.1 Mustelus asterias
ATACATTGAAGACACTCTGTACCTGCACTGATACATTGAAGACACTCTGACCCTGCACTGATACATTGAAGACACTCTGACCCTGCACTGATACATTGAAGACACTCTGTACCTGCACTGATACATTGAAGACACTCTGTACCTGCACTGATACATTGAAGACACTCTGTACCTGCACTGATACATTGAAGACACTCTGTACCTGCACTGATACATTGAAGACACACTAACCCTGCACTGATACATTGAAGACACTCTGTACCTGCACTGATACATTGAAGACACTCTGTACCTGCACTGATACATTGAAGACACTCTGTACCTGCACTGACACATTGAAGACACTCTGTACCTGCACTGATACATTGAAGACACTCTGACCCTGCACTGACACATTGAAGACACTCTGACCCTGCACTAATACATTGAAGACACTCTGACCCTGCACTGACACATTGAAGACACTCTGTACCTGCACTGACACATTGAAGACACTCTGTACCTGCGCTGATACATTGAAGACACTCTGTCCCTGCACTGATACATTGAAGACACTCTGACCCTGCACTGATACATTGAAGACACTCTGTACCTGCACTGATACATTGAAGACACTCTGACCCTGCACTGATACATTGAAGACACTCTGACCCTGCACTGATACATTGAAGACACTCTGACCCTGCACTGATACATTGAAGACACTCTGTACCTGCACTGATACATTGAAGACACTCTGACCCTGCACTGACACTTTGAAGACACTCTGACCCTGCACTGATACATTGAAGACACTCTGACCCTGCACTGATACATTGAAGACACTCTGTACCTGCACCGATACATTGAAGACACTCTGTACCTGCACTGATACATTGAAGACACTCTGTACCTGCACTGACACATTGAAGACACTCTGACCCTGCACTGATACATTGAAGACACTCTGACCCTGCACTGATACATTGAAGACACTCTGACCCTGCACTGATACATTGAAGACACTCTGTACCTGCACTGATACATTGAAGACACTCTGTACCTACACTGATACATTGAAGACACTCTGTACCTGCACTGATACATTGAAGACACTCTGTACCTGCACGGATACATTGAAAACACTCTGTACCTGCACTGATACATTGAAGACACTCTGTACCTGCACTGATACATTGAAGACACTCTGACCCTGCACTGACACATTGAAGACACTCTGTACCTGCACTGATACATTGAAGACACTCTGTACCTGCACTGATCCATTGAAGACACTCTGTACCTGCACTGACACATTGAAGACACTCTGTACCTGCACTGATACATTGAAGACACTCTGTACCTGCACTGATACATTGAAGACACTCTGTACCTGCACTGAGACATTGAAGACACTCTGTACCTGCACTGATACATTGAAGACACTCTGACCCTGCACTGATACATTGAAGACACTCTGTACCTGCACTGATACATTGAAGACACTCTGTACCTGCACTGACACATTGAAGACACTCTGTACCTGCACTGACACATTGAAGACACTCTGTACCTGCACTGATACATTGAAGACACTCTGTACCTGCACTGATACATTGAAGACACTCTGTACCTGCACTGATACATTGAAGACACTCTGTACCTGCACTGATACATTGAAGACACTCTGTACCTGCACTGATACATTGAAGACACTCTGTACCTGCACTGATACATTGAAGACACTCTGTACCTGCACTGATACATTGAAAACACTCTGTACCTGCACTGATACATTGAAGACACTCTGTACCTGCACTGACACATTGAAGACACTCTGTACCTGCACTGATACATTGAAGACACTCTGTACCTGCACTGATCCATTGAAGACACTCTGTACCTGCACTGACACATTGAAGACACTCTGTACCTGCACTGATACATTGAAGACACTCTGTACCTGCACTGATACATTGAAGACACTCTGACCCTGCACTGATACATTGAAGACACTCTGTACCTGCACTGATACATTGAAGACACTCTGTACCTGCACTGACACATTGAAGACACTCTGTACCTGCACTGATACATTGAAGACACTCTGTACCTGCACTGATACATTGAAGACACTCTGTACCTGCACTGATACATTGAAGACACTCTGTACCTGCACTGACACATTGAAGACACTCTGTACCTGCACTGATACATTGAAGACACTCTGTACCTGCACTGACACATTGAAGACACTCTGTACCTGCACTGATACATTGAAGACACTCTGTACCTGCACTGATACATTGAAAACACTCTGTACCTGCACTGATACATTGAAGACACTCTGTACCTGCACTGATACATTGAAGACACTCTGACCCTGCACTGATACATTGAAGACACTCTGTACCTGCACTGATCCATTGAAGACACTCTGTACCTGCACTGACACATTGAAGACACTCTGTACCTGCACTGATACATTGAAGACACTCTGTACCTGCACTGATACATTGAAGACACTCTGACCCTGCACTGATACATTGAAGACACTCTGTCCCTGCACTGATACATTGAAGACACTCTGTACCTGCACTGATACATTGAAGACACTCTGTACCTGCACTGATACATTGAAGACACTCTGTACCTGCACTGAGACATTGAAGACACTCTGTACCTGCACTGAGAAATTGAAGACACTCTGTACCTGCACTGATACATTGAAGACACTCTGTACCTGCACTGAGACATTGAAGACACTCTGTACCTGCACTGATACATTGAAGACACTCTGACCCTGCACTGATACATTGAAGACACTCTGTACCTGCACTGATACATTGAAGACACTCTGTACCTGCACTGACACATTGAAGACACTCTGTACCTGCACTGATACATTGAAGACACTCTGTACCTGCACTGATACATTGAAGACACTCTGACCCTGCACTGATACATTGAAGACACTCTGTACCTGCACTGACACATTGAAGACACTCTGTACCTGCACTGACACATTGAAGACACTCTGACCCTGCACTGACACATTGAAGATACTCTGTACCTGCACTGATACATTGAAGACACTCTGACCCTGCACTGACACATTGAAGACACTCTGTACCTGCACTGATACATTGAAGACACTCTGTACCTGCACTGATACATTGAAGACACTCTGTACCTGCACTGATACATTGAAGACACTCTGTACCTGCACTGATACATTGAAGACACTCTGACCCTGCACTGACACATTGAAGACACTCTGACCCTGCACTGATACATTGAAGACACTCTGACCCTGCACTGACACATTGAAGATACTCTGTTCCTGCACTGACACATTGAAGACACTCTGTACCTGCGCTGATACATTGAAGACACTCTGTCCCTGCACTGATACATTGAAGACACTCTGTACCTGCACTGATACATTGAAGACACTCTGACCCTGCACTGATACATTGAAGACACTCTGACCCTGCACTGATACATTGAAGACACTCTGTACCTGCACTGATACATTGAAGACACTCTGTACCTGCACTGATACATTGAAGACACTCTGACCCTGCACTGATACATTGAAGACACTCTGTACCTGCACTGATACATTGAAGACACTCTGTACCTACACTGATACATTGAAGACACTCTGTACCTGCACTGATACATTGAAGACACTCTGTACCTGCACGGATACATTGAAGACACTCTGTACCTGCACTGATACATTGAAGACACTCTGTACCTGCACTGATACATTGAAGACACTCTGACCCTGCACTGACACATTGAAGACACTCTGTACCTGCACTGATACATTGAAGACACTCTGTACCTGCACTGATCCATTGAAGACACTCTGTACCTGCACTGACACATTGAAGACACTCTGTACCTGCACTGATACATTGAAGACACTCTGTACCTGCACTGATACATTGAAGACACTCTGTACCTGCACTGAGACATTGAAGACACTCTGTACCTGCACTGATACATTGAAGACACTCTGACCCTGCACTGATACATTGAAGACACTCTGTACCTGCACTGATACATTGAAGACACTCTGTACCTGCACTGACACATTGAAGACACTCTGTACCTGCACTGACACATTGAAGACACTCTGTACCTGCACTGATACATTGAAGACACTCTGTACCTGCACTGATACATTGAAGACACTCTGTACCTGCACTGATACATTGAAGACACTCTGTACCTGCACTGATACATTGAAGACACTCTGTACCTGCACTGATACATTGAAGACACTCTGTACCTGCACTGATACATTGAAGACACTCTGTACCTGCACTGATACATTGAAAACACTCTGTACCTGCACTGATACATTGAAGACACTCTGTACCTGCACTGACACATTGAAGACACTCTGTACCTGCACTGATACATTGAAGACACTCTGTACCTGCACTGATCCATTGAAGACACTCTGTACCTGCACTGACACATTGAAGACACTCTGTACCTGCACTGATACATTGAAGACACTCTGTACCTGCACTGATACATTGAAGACACTCTGACCCTGCACTGATACATTGAAGACACTCTGTACCTGCACTGATACATTGAAGACACTCTGTACCTGCACTGACACATTGAAGACACTCTGTACCTGCACTGATACATTGAAGACACTCTGTACCTGCACTGATACATTGAAGACACTCTGTACCTGCACTGATACATTGAAGACACTCTGTACCTGCACTGACACATTGAAGACACTCTGTACCTGCACTGATACATTGAAGACACTCTGTACCTGCACTGACACATTGAAGACA
This sequence comes from Mustelus asterias, assembly GCF_964213995.1. Taxonomy (NCBI): domain Eukaryota; kingdom Metazoa; phylum Chordata; class Chondrichthyes; order Carcharhiniformes; family Triakidae; genus Mustelus; species Mustelus asterias. The sequence continues at coordinate 4,815 of NW_027592020.1, forward strand.
CTCTGTACCTGCACTGATACATTGAAGACACTCTGTACCTGCACTGATACATTGAAAACACTCTGTACCTGCACTGATACATTGAAGACACTCTGTACCTGCACTGATACATTGAAGACACTCTGACCCTGCACTGATACATTGAAGACACTCTGTACCTGCACTGATCCATTGAAGACACTCTGTACCTGCACTGACACATTGAAGACACTCTGTACCTGCACTGATACATTGAAGACACTCTGTACCTGCACTGATACATTGAAGACACTCTGACCCTGCACTGATACATTGAAGACACTCTGTCCCTGCACTGATACATTGAAGACACTCTGTACCTGCACTGATACATTGAAGACACTCTGTACCTGCACTGATACATTGAAGACACTCTGTACCTGCACTGAGACATTGAAGACACTCTGTACCTGCACTGAGAAATTGAAGACACTCTGTACCTGCACTGATACATTGAAGACACTCTGTACCTGCACTGAGACATTGAAGACACTCTGTACCTGCACTGATACATTGAAGACACTCTGACCCTGCACTGATACATTGAAGACACTCTGTACCTGCACTGATACATTGAAGACACTCTGTACCTGCACTGACACATTGAAGACACTCTGTACCTGCACTGATACATTGAAGACACTCTGTACCTGCACTGATACATTGAAGACACTCTGACCCTGCACTGATACATTGAAGACACTCTGTACCTGCACTGACACATTGAAGACACTCTGTACCTGCACTGACACATTGAAGACACTCTGACCCTGCACTGACACATTGAAGATACTCTGTACCTGCACTGATACATTGAAGACACTCTGACCCTGCACTGACACATTGAAGACACTCTGTACCTGCACTGATACATTGAAGACACTCTGTACCTGCACTGATACATTGAAGACACTCTGTACCTGCACTGATACATTGAAGACACTCTGTACCTGCACTGATACATTGAAGACACTCTGACCCTGCACTGACACATTGAAGACACTCTGACCCTGCACTGATACATTGAAGACACTCTGACCCTGCACTGACACATTGAAGATACTCTGTTCCTGCACTGACACATTGAAGACACTCTGTACCTGCGCTGATACATTGAAGACACTCTGTCCCTGCACTGATACATTGAAGACACTCTGTACCTGCACTGATACATTGAAGACACTCTGACCCTGCACTGATACATTGAAGACACTCTGACCCTGCACTGATACATTGAAGACACTCTGTACCTGCACTGATACATTGAAGACACTCTGTACCTGCACTGATACATTGAAGACACTCTGACCCTGCACTGATACATTGAAGACACTCTGTACCTGCACTGACACATTGAAGACACTCTGTACCTGCACTGATACATTGAAGACACTCTGTACCTGCACTGATACATTGAAGACACTCTGACCCTGCACTGATACATTGAAGACACTCTGTACCTGCACTGATACATTGAAGACACTCTGACCCTGCACTGATACATTGAAGACACTCTGTACCTGCACTGATACATTGAAGACACTCTGACCCTGCACTGATACATTGAAGACACTCTGTACCTGCACTGATACATTGAAGACACTCTGTACCTACACTGATACATTGAAGACACTCTGTACCTGCACTGACACATTGAAGACACTCTGTACCTGCACTGACACATTGAAGACACTCTGTACCTGCACTGACACATTGAAGACACTCTGTACCTGCACTGACACATTGAAGACACTCTGTACCTGCACTGATACATTGAAGACACTCTGACCCAGCACTGATACATTGAAGACACTCTGTATCTGCACTGACACATTGAAGACACTCTGTACCTGCACTGATACATTGAAGACACTCTGACCCTGCACTGACACATTGAAGACACTCTGTACCTGCACTGACACATTGAAGACACGCTGTACCTGCACTGATACATTGAAGACACTCTGTACCTACACTGATACATTGAAGACACTCTGTACCTGCACTGATACATTGAAGACACTCTGTACCTACACTGATACATTGAAGACACTCTGTACCTACACTGATACATTGAAGACACTCTGACCCTGCACTGATACATTGAAGACACTCTGTACCTGCAGTGATACATTGAAGACACTCTGTACCTGCACTGCAACATTGAAGACACTCTGTACCTGCACTGATACTTTGAAGACACTCTGACCCTGCACTGATACATTGAAGACACTCTGACCCTGCACTGATACATTGAAGACACTCTGTACCTGCACTGATACATTGAAGACACTCTGTACCTGCACTGACACATTGAAGACACTCTGTACCTGCACTGATACATTGAAGACACACTAACCCTGCACTGATACATTGAAGACACTCTGTACCTGCACTGATACATTGAAGACACTCTGTACCTGCACTGATACATTGAAGACACTCTGTACCTGCACTGATACATTGAAGACACTCTGTACCTGCACTGATACATTGAAGACACTCTGTACCTGCACTGACACATTGAAGACACTCTGACCCTGCACTGATACATTGAAGACACTCTGACCCTGCACTGACACATTGAAGACACTCTGACCCTGCACTGATACATTGAAGACACTCTGACCCTGCACTGACACATTGAAGACACTCTGTACCTGCACTGACACATTGAAGACACTCTGTACCTGCGCTGATACATTGAAGACACTCTGTACCTGCACTGATACATTGAAGACACTCTGTACCTGCACTGATACATTGAAGACACTCTGTACCTGCACTGATACATTGAAGACACACTAACCCTGCACTGATACATTGAAGACACTCTGTACCTGCACTGATACATTGAAGACACTCTGTACCTGCACTGATACATTGAAGACACTCTGTACCTGCACTGACACATTGAAGACACTCTGTACCTGCACTGATACATTGAAGACACTCTGACCCTGCACTGACACATTGAAGACACTCTGACCCTGCACTGATACATTGAAGACACTCTGACCCTGCACTGACACATTGAAGACACTCTGTACCTGCACTGACACATTGAAGACACTCTGTACCTGCGCTGATACATTGAAGACACTCTGTCCCTGCACTGATACATTGAAGACACTCTGACCCTGCACTGATACATTGAAGACACTCTGTACCTGCACTGATACATTGAAGACACTCTGACCCTGCACTGATACATTGAAGACACTCTGACCCTGCACTGATACATTGAAGACACTCTGACCCTGCACTGATACATTGAAGACACTCTGTACCTGCACTGATACATTGAAGACACTCTGACCCTGCACTGACACTTTGAAGACACTCTGACCCTGCACTGATACATTGAAGACACTCTGACCCTGCACTGATACATTGAAGACACTCTGTACCTGCACCGATACATTGAAGACACTCTGTACCTGCACTGATACATTGAAGACACTCTGTACCTGCACTGACACATTGAAGACACTCTGACCCTGCACTGATACATTGAAGACACTCTGACCCTGCACTGATACATTGAAGACACTCTGACCCTGCACTGATACATTGAAGACACTCTGTACCTGCACTGATACATTGAAGACACTCTGTACCTGCACTGATACATTGAAGACACTCTGTACCTGCACTGATACATTGAAGACACTCTGTACCTGCACGGATACATTGAAAACACTCTGTACCTGCACTGATACATTGAAGACACTCTGTACCTGCACTGATACATTGAAGACACTCTGACCCTGCACTGACACATTGAAGACACTCTGTACCTGCACTGATACATTGAAGACACTCTGTACCTGCACTGATCCATTGAAGACACTCTGTACCTGCACTGACACATTGAAGACACTCTGTACCTGCACTGATACATTGAAGACACTCTGTACCTGCACTGATACATTGAAGACACTCTGTACCTGCACTGAGACATTGAAGACACTCTGTACCTGCACTGATACATTGAAGACACTCTGACCCTGCACTGATACATTGAAGACACTCTGTACCTGCACTGATACATTGAAGACACTCTGTACCTGCACTGACACATTGAAGACACTCTGTACCTGCACTGATACATTGAAGACACTCTGTACCTGCACTGATACATTGAAGACACTCTGTACCTGCACTGATACATTGAAGACACTCTGTACCTGCACTGATACATTGAAGACACTCTGTACCTGCACTGATACATTGAAGACACTCTGTACCTGCACTGATACATTGAAGACACTCTGTACCTGCACTGATACATTGAAGACACTCTGTACCTGCACTGACACATTGAAGACACTCTGTACCTGCACTGATACATTGAAGACACTCTGTACCTGCACTGATCCATTGAAGACACTCTGTACCTGCACTGACACATTGAAGACACTCTGTACCTGCACTGATACATTGAAGACACTCTGTACCTGCACTGATACATTGAAGACACTCTGACCCTGCACTGATACATTGAAGACACTCTGTACCTGCACTGATACATTGAAGACACTCTGTACCTGCACTGACACATTGAAGACACTCTGTACCTGCACTGATACATTGAAGACACTCTGTACCTGCACTGATACATTGAAGACACTCTGTACCTGCACTGATACATTGAAGACACTCTGTACCTGCACTGACACATTGAAGACACTCTGTACCTGCACTGATACATTGAAGACACTCTGTACCTGCACTGACACATTGAAGACACTCTGTACCTGCACTGATACATTGAAGACACTCTGTACCTGCACTGATACATTGAAAACACTCTGTACCTGCACTGATACATTGAAGACACTCTGTACCTGCACTGATACATTGAAGACACTCTGACCCTGCACTGACACATTGAAGACACTCTGTACCTGCACTGATACATTGAAGACACTCTGTACCTGCACTGATACATTGAAGACACTCTGTACCTGCACTGACACATTGAAGACACTCTGTACCTGCACTGATACATTGAAGACACTCTGTACCTGCACTGATACATTGAAGACACTCTGACCCTGCACTGATACATTGAAGACACTCTGTCCCTGCACTGATACATTGAAGACACTCTGTACCTGCACTGATACATTGAAGACACTCTGTACCTGCACTGATACATTGAAGACACTCTGTACCTGCACTGAGACATTGAAGACACTCTGTACCTGCACTGAGAAATTGAAGACACTCTGTACCTGCACTGATACATTGAAGACACTCTGTACCTGCACTGAGACATTGAAGACACTCTGTACCTGCACTGATGCATTGAAGACACTCTGACCCTGCACTGATACATTGAAGACACTCTGTACCTGCACTGATACATTGAAGACACTCTGTACCTGCACTGACACATTGAAGACACTCTGTACCTGCACTGATACATTGAAGACACTCTGTACCTGCACTGATACATTGAAGACACTCTGACCCTGCACTGATACATTGAAGACACTCTGTACCTGCACTGACACATTGAAGACACTCTGTACCTGCACTGATACATTGAAGACACTCTGTACCTGCACTGATACATTGAAGACACTCTGACCCTGCACTGACACATTGAAGATACTCTGTACCTGCACTGATACATTGAAGACACTCTGACCCTGCACTGACACATTGAAGACACTCTGTACCTGCACTGATACATTGAAGACACTCTGTACCTGCACTGATACATTGAAGACACTCTGTACCTGCACTGATACATTGAAGACACTCTGTACCTGCATTGATACATTGAAGACACTCTGACCCTGCACTGACACATTGAAGACACTCTGTACCTGCACTGATACATTGAAGACACTCTGTACCTGCACTGATACATTGAAGACACTCTGTACCTGCACTGATACATTGAAGACACTCTGTACCTGCACTGATACATTGAAGACACTCTGACCCTGCACTGACACATTGAAGACACTCTGACCCTGCACTGATACATTGAAGACACTCTGACCCTGCACTGATACATTGAAGACACTCTGACCCTGCACTGACACATTGAAGATACTCTGTTCCTGCACTGACACATTGAAGACACTCTGTACCTGCGCTGATACATTGAAGACACTCTGTCCCTGCACTGATACATTGAAGACACTCTGTACCTGCACTGATACATTGAAGACACTCTGTACCTGCACTGACACATTGAAGACACTCTGTACCTGCACTGATACATTGAAGACACTCTGTACCTGCACTGATACATTGAAGACACTCTGTACCTGCACTGATACATTGAAGACACTCTGACCCTGCACTGATACATTGAAGACACTCTGTACCTGCACTGATACATTGAAGACACTCTGACCCTGCACTGATACATTGAAGACACTCTGTACCTGCACTGATCCATTGAAGACACTCTGTACCTGCACTGACACATTGAAGACACTCTGTACCTGCACTGATACATTGAAGACACTCTGTACCTGCACTGATACATTGAAGACACTCTGTACCTGCACTGATACTTTGAAGACACTCTGACCCTGCACTGATACATTGAAGACACTCTGACCCTGCACTGATACATTGAAGACACTCTGTACCTGCACTGATACATTGAAGACACTCTGTACCTGCACTGACACATTGAAGACACTCTGTACCTGCACTGATACATTGAAGACACACTAACCCTGCACTGATACATTGAAGACACTCTGTACCTGCACTGATACATTGAAGACACTCTGTACCTGCACTGATACATTGAAGACACTCTGTACCTGCACTGACACATTGAAGACACTCTGACCCTGCACTGATACATTGAAGACACTCTGTACCTGCACTGATACATTGAAGACACTCTGTACCTGCACTGACACATTGAAGACACTCTGTACCTGCACTGATACATTGAAGACACTCTGTACCTGCACTGATACATTGAAGACACTCTGTACCTGCACTGATACATTGAAGACACTCTGACCCTGCACTGATACATTGAAGACACTCTGTACCTGCACTGATACATTGAAGACACTCTGACCCTGCACTGATACATTGAAGACACTCTGTACCTGCACTGATCCATTGAAGACACTCTGTACCTGCACTGACACATTGAAGACACTCTGTACCTGCACTGATACATTGAAGACACTCTGTACCTGCACTGATACATTGAAGACACTCTGACCCTGCACTGATACATTGAAGACACTCTGTCCCTGCACTGATACATTGAAGACACTCTGTACCTGCACTGATACATTGAAGACACTCTGTACCTGCACTGATACATTGAAGACACTCTGTACCTGCACTGAGACATTGAAGACACTCTGTACCTGCACTGAGAAATTGAAGACACTCTGTACCTGCACTGATACATTGAAGACACTCTGTACCTGCACTGAGACATTGAAGACACTCTGTACCTGCACTGATACATTGAAGACACTCTGACCCTGCACTGATACATTGAAGACACTCTGTACCTGCACTGATACATTGAAGACACTCTGTACCTGCACTGACACATTGAAGACACTCTGTACCTGCACTGATACATTGAAGACACTCTGTACCTGCACTGATACATTGAAGACACTCTGACCCTGCACTGATACATTGAAGACACTCTGTACCTGCACTGACACATTGAAGACACTCTGTACCTGCACTGACACATTGAAGACACTCTGACCCTGCACTGACACATTGAAGATACTCTGTACCTGCACTGATACATTGAAGACACTCTGACCCTGCACTGACACATTGAAGACACTCTGTACCTGCACTGATACATTGAAGACACTCTGTACCTGCACTGATACATTGAAGACACTCTGTACCTGCACTGATACATTGAAGACACTCTGTACCTGCACTGATACATTGAAGACACTCTGACCCTGCACTGACACATTGAAGACACTCTGACCCTGCACTGATACATTGAAGACACTCTGACCCTGCACTGACACATTGAAGATACTCTGTTCCTGCACTGACACATTGAAGACACTCTGTACCTGCGCTGATACATTGAAGACACTCTGTCCCTGCACTGATACATTGAAGACACTCTGTACCTGCACTGATACATTGAAGACACTCTGACCCTGCACTGATACATTGAAGACACTCTGACCCTGCACTGATACATTGAAGACACTCTGTACCTGCACTGATACATTGAAGACACTCTGTACCTGCACTGATACATTGAAGACACTCTGACCCTGCACTGATACATTGAAGACACTCTGTACCTGCACTGACACATTGAAGACACTCTGTACCTGCACTGATACATTGAAGACACTCTGTACCTGCACTGATACATTGAAGACACTCTGACCCTGCACTGATACATTGAAGACACTCTGTACCTGCACTGATACATTGAAGACACTCTGACCCTGCACTGATACATTGAAGACACTCTGTACCTGCACTGATACATTGAAGACACTCTGACCCTGCACTGATACATTGAAGACACTCTGTACCTGCACTGATACATTGAAGACACTCTGTACCTACACTGATACATTGAAGACACTCTGTACCTGCACTGACACATTGAAGACACTCTGTACCTGCACTGACACATTGAAGACACTCTGTACCTGCACTGACACATTGAAGACACTCTGTACCTGCACTGACACATTGAAGACACTCTGTACCTGCACTGATACATTGAAGACACTCTGACCCAGCACTGATACATTGAAGACACTCTGTATCTGCACTGACACATTGAAGACACTCTGTACCTGCACTGATACATTGAAGACACTCTGACCCTGCACTGATACATTGAAGACACTCTGTACCTGCACTGATACATTGAAGACACTCTGACCCTGCACTGATACATTGAAGACACTCTGTACCTGCACTGATACATTGAAGACACTCTGTACCTACACTGATACATTGAAGACACTCTGTACCTGCACTGACACATTGAAGACACTCTGTACCTGCACTGACACATTGAAGACACTCTGTACCTGCACTGACACATTGAAGACACTCTGTACCTGCACTGACACATTGAAGACACTCTGTACCTGCACTGATACATTGAAGACACTCTGACCCAGCACTGATACATTGAAGACACTCTGTATCTGCACTGACACATTGAAGACACTCTGTACCTGCACTGATACATTGAAGACACTCTGACCCTGCACTGACACATTGAAGACACTCTGTACCTGCACTGACACATTGAAGACACGCTGTACCTGCACTGATACATTGAAGACACTCTGTACCTACACTGATACATTGAAGACACTCTGTACCTGCACTGATACATTGAAGACACTCTGTACCTACACTGATACATTGAAGACACTCTGTACCTACACTGATACATTGAAGACACTCTGACCCTGCACTGATACATTGAAGACACTCTGTACCTGCAGTGATACATTGAAGACACTCTGTACCTGCACTGCAACATTGAAGACACTCTGTACCTGCACTGATACTTTGAAGACACTCTGACCCTGCACTGATACATTGAAGACACTCTGACCCTGCACTGATACATTGAAGACACTCTGTACCTGCACTGATACATTGAAGACACTCTGTACCTGCACTGACACATTGAAGACACTCTGTACCTGCACTGATACATTGAAGACACACTAACCCTGCACTGATACATTGAAGACACTCTGTACCTGCACTGATACATTGAAGACACTCTGTACCTGCACTGATACATTGAAGACACTCTGTACCTGCACTGATACATTGAAGACACTCTGTACCTGCACTGATACATTGAAGACACTCTGTACCTGCACTGACACATTGAAGACACTCTGACCCTGCACTGATACATTGAAGACACTCTGACCCTGCACTGACACATTGAAGACACTCTGACCCTGCACTGATACATTGAAGACACTCTGACCCTGCACTGACACATTGAAGACACTCTGTACCTGCACTGACACATTGAAGACACTCTGTACCTGCGCTGATACATTGAAGACACTCTGTACCTGCACTGATACATTGAAGACACTCTGTACCTGCACTGATACATTGAAGACACTCTGTACCTGCACTGATACATTGAAGACACACTAACCCTGCACTGATACATTGAAGACACTCTGTACCTGCACTGATACATTGAAGACACTCTGTACCTGCACTGATACATTGAAGACACTCTGTACCTGCACTGACACATTGAAGACACTCTGTACCTGCACTGATACATTGAAGACACTCTGACCCTGCACTGACACATTGAAGACACTCTGACCCTGCACTGATACATTGAAGACACTCTGACCCTGCACTGACACATTGAAGACACTCTGTACCTGCACTGACACATTGAAGACACTCTGTACCTGCGCTGATACATTGAAGACACTCTGTCCCTGCACTGATACATTGAAGACACTCTGACCCTGCACTGATACATTGAAGACACTCTGTACCTGCACTGATACATTGAAGACACTCTGACCCTGCACTGATACATTGAAGACACTCTGACCCTGCACTGATACATTGAAGACACTCTGACCCTGCACTGATACATTGAAGACACTCTGTACCTGCACTGATACATTGAAGACACTCTGACCCTGCACTGACACTTTGAAGACACTCTGACCCTGCACTGATACATTGAAGACACTCTGACCCTGCACTGATACATTGAAGACACTCTGTACCTGCACCGATACATTGAAGACACTCTGTACCTGCACTGATACATTGAAGACACTCTGTACCTGCACTGACACATTGAAGACACTCTGACCCTGCACTGATACATTGAAGACACTCTGACCCTGCACTGATACATTGAAGACACTCTGACCCTGCACTGATACATTGAAGACACTCTGTACCTGCACTGATACATTGAAGACACTCTGTACCTGCACTGATACATTGAAGACACTCTGTACCTGCACTGATACATTGAAGACACTCTGTACCTGCACGGATACATTGAAAACACTCTGTACCTGCACTGATACATTGAAGACACTCTGTACCTGCACTGATACATTGAAGACACTCTGACCCTGCACTGACACATTGAAGACACTCTGTACCTGCACTGATACATTGAAGACACTCTGTACCTGCACTGATCCATTGAAGACACTCTGTACCTGCACTGACACATTGAAGACACTCTGTACCTGCACTGATACATTGAAGACACTCTGTACCTGCACTGATACATTGAAGACACTCTGTACCTGCACTGAGACATTGAAGACACTCTGTACCTGCACTGATACATTGAAGACACTCTGACCCTGCACTGATACATTGAAGACACTCTGTACCTGCACTGATACATTGAAGACACTCTGTACCTGCACTGACACATTGAAGACACTCTGTACCTGCACTGATACATTGAAGACACTCTGTACCTGCACTGATACATTGAAGACACTCTGTACCTGCACTGATACATTGAAGACACTCTGTACCTGCACTGATACATTGAAGACACTCTGTACCTGCACTGATACATTGAAGACACTCTGTACCTGCACTGATACATTGAAGACACTCTGTACCTGCACTGATACATTGAAGACACTCTGTACCTGCACTGACACATTGAAGACACTCTGTACCTGCACTGATACATTGAAGACACTCTGTACCTGCACTGATCCATTGAAGACACTCTGTACCTGCACTGACACATTGAAGACACTCTGTACCTGCACTGATACATTGAAGACACTCTGTACCTGCACTGATACATTGAAGACACTCTGACCCTGCACTGATACATTGAAGACACTCTGTACCTGCACTGATACATTGAAGACACTCTGTACCTGCACTGACACATTGAAGACACTCTGTACCTGCACTGATACATTGAAGACACTCTGTACCTGCACTGATACATTGAAGACACTCTGTACCTGCACTGATACATTGAAGACACTCTGTACCTGCACTGACACATTGAAGACACTCTGTACCTGCACTGATACATTGAAGACACTCTGTACCTGCACTGACACATTGAAGACACTCTGTACCTGCACTGATACATTGAAGACACTCTGTACCTGCACTGATACATTGAAAACACTCTGTACCTGCACTGATACATTGAAGACACTCTGTACCTGCACTGATACATTGAAGACACTCTGACCCTGCACTGACACATTGAAGACACTCTGTACCTGCACTGATACATTGAAGACACTCTGTACCTGCACTGATACATTGAAGACACTCTGTACCTGCACTGACACATTGAAGACACTCTGTACCTGCACTGATACATTGAAGACACTCTGTACCTGCACTGATACATTGAAGACACTCTGACCCTGCACTGATACATTGAAGACACTCTGTCCCTGCACTGATACATTGAAGACACTCTGTACCTGCACTGATACATTGAAGACACTCTGTACCTGCACTGATACATTGAAGACACTCTGTACCTGCACTGAGACATTGAAGACACTCTGTACCTGCACTGAGAAATTGAAGACACTCTGTACCTGCACTGATACATTGAAGACACTCTGTACCTGCACTGAGACATTGAAGACACTCTGTACCTGCACTGATGCATTGAAGACACTCTGACCCTGCACTGATACATTGAAGACACTCTGTACCTGCACTGATACATTGAAGACACTCTGTACCTGCACTGACACATTGAAGACACTCTGTACCTGCACTGATACATTGAAGACACTCTGTACCTGCACTGATACATTGAAGACACTCTGACCCTGCACTGATACATTGAAGACACTCTGTACCTGCACTGACACATTGAAGACACTCTGTACCTGCACTGATACATTGAAGACACTCTGTACCTGCACTGATACATTGAAGACACTCTGACCCTGCACTGACACATTGAAGATACTCTGTACCTGCACTGATACATTGAAGACACTCTGACCCTGCACTGACACATTGAAGACACTCTGTACCTGCACTGATACATTGAAGACACTCTGTACCTGCACTGATACATTGAAGACACTCTGTACCTGCACTGATACATTGAAGACACTCTGTACCTGCATTGATACATTGAAGACACTCTGACCCTGCACTGACACATTGAAGACACTCTGTACCTGCACTGATACATTGAAGACACTCTGTACCTGCACTGATACATTGAAGACACTCTGTACCTGCACTGATACATTGAAGACACTCTGTACCTGCACTGATACATTGAAGACACTCTGACCCTGCACTGACACATTGAAGACACTCTGACCCTGCACTGATACATTGAAGACACTCTGACCCTGCACTGATACATTGAAGACACTCTGACCCTGCACTGACACATTGAAGATACTCTGTTCCTGCACTGACACATTGAAGACACTCTGTACCTGCGCTGATACATTGAAGACACTCTGTCCCTGCACTGATACATTGAAGACACTCTGTACCTGCACTGATACATTGAAGACACTCTGTACCTGCACTGATACATTGAAGACACTCTGTACCTGCACTGACACATTGAAGACACTCTGTACCTGCACTGATACATTGAAGACACTCTGTACCTGCACTGATACATTGAAGACACTCTGTACCTGCACTGATACATTGAAGACACTCTGACCCTGCACTGATACATTGAAGACACTCTGTACCTGCACTGATACATTGAAGACACTCTGACCCTGCACTGATACATTGAAGACACTCTGTACCTGCACTGATCCATTGAAGACACTCTGTACCTGCACTGACACATTGAAGACACTCTGTACCTGCACTGATACATTGAAGACACTCTGTACCTGCACTGATACATTGAAGACACTCTGTACCTGCACTGATACTTTGAAGACACTCTGACCCTGCACTGATACATTGAAGACACTCTGACCCTGCACTGATACATTGAAGACACTCTGTACCTGCACTGATACATTGAAGACACTCTGTACCTGCACTGACACATTGAAGACACTCTGTACCTGCACTGATACATTGAAGACACACTAACCCTGCACTGATACATTGAAGACACTCTGTACCTGCACTGATACATTGAAGACACTCTGTACCTGCACTGATACATTGAAGACACTCTGTACCTGCACTGACACATTGAAGACACTCTGACCCTGCACTGATACATTGAAGACACTCTGTACCTGCACTGATACATTGAAGACACTCTGTACCTGCACTGACACATTGAAGACACTCTGTACCTGCACTGATACATTGAAGACACTCTGTACCTGCACTGATACATTGAAGACACTCTGTACCTGCACTGATACATTGAAGACACTCTGACCCTGCACTGATACATTGAAGACACTCTGTACCTGCACTGATACATTGAAGACACTCTGACCCTGCACTGATACATTGAAGACACTCTGTACCTGCACTGATCCATTGAAGACACTCTGTACCTGCACTGACACATTGAAGACACTCTGTACCTGCACTGATACATTGAAGACACTCTGTACCTGCACTGATACATTGAAGACACTCTGACCCTGCACTGATACATTGAAGACACTCTGTCCCTGCACTGATACATTGAAGACACTCTGTACCTGCACTGATACATTGAAGACACTCTGTACCTGCACTGATACATTGAAGACACTCTGTACCTGCACTGAGACATTGAAGACACTCTGTACCTGCACTGAGAAATTGAAGACACTCTGTACCTGCACTGATACATTGAAGACACTCTGTACCTGCACTGAGACATTGAAGACACTCTGTACCTGCACTGATACATTGAAGACACTCTGACCCTGCACTGATACATTGAAGACACTCTGTACCTGCACTGATACATTGAAGACACTCTGTACCTGCACTGACACATTGAAGACACTCTGTACCTGCACTGATACATTGAAGACACTCTGTACCTGCACTGATACATTGAAGACACTCTGACCCTGCACTGATACATTGAAGACACTCTGTACCTGCACTGACACATTGAAGACACTCTGTACCTGCACTGACACATTGAAGACACTCTGACCCTGCACTGACACATTGAAGATACTCTGTACCTGCACTGATACATTGAAGACACTCTGACCCTGCACTGACACATTGAAGACACTCTGTACCTGCACTGATACATTGAAGACACTCTGTACCTGCACTGATACATTGAAGACACTCTGTACCTGCACTGATACATTGAAGACACTCTGTACCTGCACTGATACATTGAAGACACTCTGACCCTGCACTGACACATTGAAGACACTCTGACCCTGCACTGATACATTGAAGACACTCTGACCCTGCACTGACACATTGAAGATACTCTGTTCCTGCACTGACACATTGAAGACACTCTGTACCTGCGCTGATACATTGAAGACACTCTGTCCCTGCACTGATACATTGAAGACACTCTGTACCTGCACTGATACATTGAAGACACTCTGACCCTGCACTGATACATTGAAGACACTCTGACCCTGCACTGATACATTGAAGACACTCTGTACCTGCACTGATACATTGAAGACACTCTGTACCTGCACTGATACATTGAAGACACTCTGACCCTGCACTGATACATTGAAGACACTCTGTACCTGCACTGACACATTGAAGACACTCTGTACCTGCACTGATACATTGAAGACACTCTGTACCTGCACTGATACATTGAAGACACTCTGACCCTGCACTGATACATTGAAGACACTCTGTACCTGCACTGATACATTGAAGACACTCTGACCCTGCACTGATACATTGAAGACACTCTGTACCTGCACTGATACATTGAAGACACTCTGACCCTGCACTGATACATTGAAGACACTCTGTACCTGCACTGATACATTGAAGACACTCTGTACCTACACTGATACATTGAAGACACTCTGTACCTGCACTGACACATTGAAGACACTCTGTACCTGCACTGACACATTGAAGACACTCTGTACCTGCACTGACACATTGAAGACACTCTGTACCTGCACTGACACATTGAAGACACTCTGTACCTGCACTGACACATTGAAGACACTCTGTACCTGCACTGATACATTGAAGACACTCTGACCCAGCACTGATACATTGAAGACACTCTGTATCTGCACTGACACATTGAAGACACTCTGTACCTGCACTGATACATTGAAGACACTCTGACCCTGCACTGACACATTGAAGACACTCTGTACCTGCACTGACACATTGAAGACACGCTGTACCTGCACTGATACATTGAAGACACTCTGTACCTACACTGATACATTGAAGACACTCTGTACCTGCACTGATACATTGAAGACACTCTGTACCTACACTGATACATTGAAGACACTCTGTACCTACACTGATACATTGAAGACACTCTGACCCTGCACTGATACATTGAAGACACTCTGTACCTGCAGTGATACATTGAAGACACTCTGTACCTGCACTGCAACATTGAAGACACTCTGTACCTGCACTGATACTTTGAAGACACTCTGACCCTGCACTGATACATTGAAGACACTCTGACCCTGCACTGATACATTGAAGACACTCTGTACCTGCACTGATACATTGAAGACACTCTGTACCTGCACTGACACATTGAAGACACTCTGTACCTGCACTGATACATTGAAGACACACTAACCCTGCACTGATACATTGAAGACACTCTGTACCTGCACTGATACATTGAAGACACTCTGTACCTGCACTGATACATTGAAGACACTCTGTACCTGCACTGATACATTGAAGACACTCTGTACCTGCACTGATACATTGAAGACACTCTGTACCTGCACTGACACATTGAAGACACTCTGACCCTGCACTGATACATTGAAGACACTCTGACCCTGCACTGACACATTGAAGACACTCTGACCCTGCACTGATACATTGAAGACACTCTGACCCTGCACTGACACATTGAAGACACTCTGTACCTGCACTGACACATTGAAGACACTCTGTACCTGCGCTGATACATTGAAGACACTCTGTACCTGCACTGATACATTGAAGACACTCTGTACCTGCACTGATACATTGAAGACACTCTGTACCTGCACTGATACATTGAAGACACACTAACCCTGCACTGATACATTGAAGACACTCTGTACCTGCACTGATACATTGAAGACACTCTGTACCTGCACTGATACATTGAAGACACTCTGTACCTGCACTGACACATTGAAGACACTCTGTACCTGCACTGATACATTGAAGACACTCTGACCCTGCACTGACACATTGAAGACACTCTGACCCTGCACTGATACATTGAAGACACTCTGACCCTGCACTGACACATTGAAGACACTCTGTACCTGCACTGACACATTGAAGACACTCTGTACCTGCGCTGATACATTGAAGACACTCTGTCCCTGCACTGATACATTGAAGACACTCTGACCCTGCACTGATACATTGAAGACACTCTGTACCTGCACTGATACATTGAAGACACTCTGACCCTGCACTGATACATTGAAGACACTCTGACCCTGCACTGATACATTGAAGACACTCTGACCCTGCACTGATACATTGAAGACACTCTGTACCTGCACTGATACATTGAAGACACTCTGACCCTGCACTGACACTTTGAAGACACTCTGACCCTGCACTGATACATTGAAGACACTCTGACCCTGCACTGATACATTGAAGACACTCTGTACCTGCACCGATACATTGAAGACACTCTGTACCTGCACTGATACATTGAAGACACTCTGTACCTGCACTGACACATTGAAGACACTCTGACCCTGCACTGATACATTGAAGACACTCTGACCCTGCACTGATACATTGAAGACACTCTGACCCTGCACTGATACATTGAAGACACTCTGTACCTGCACTGATACATTGAAGACACTCTGTACCTGCACTGATACATTGAAGACACTCTGTACCTGCACTGATACATTGAAGACACTCTGTACCTGCACGGATACATTGAAAACACTCTGTACCTGCACTGATACATTGAAGACACTCTGTACCTGCACTGATACATTGAAGACACTCTGACCCTGCACTGACACATTGAAGACACTCTGTACCTGCACTGATACATTGAAGACACTCTGTACCTGCACTGATCCATTGAAGACACTCTGTACCTGCACTGACACATTGAAGACACTCTGTACCTGCACTGATACATTGAAGACACTCTGTACCTGCACTGATACATTGAAGACACTCTGTACCTGCACTGAGACATTGAAGACACTCTGTACCTGCACTGATACATTGAAGACACTCTGACCCTGCACTGATACATTGAAGACACTCTGTACCTGCACTGATACATTGAAGACACTCTGTACCTGCACTGACACATTGAAGACACTCTGTACCTGCACTGATACATTGAAGACACTCTGTACCTGCACTGATACATTGAAGACACTCTGTACCTGCACTGATACATTGAAGACACTCTGTACCTGCACTGATACATTGAAGACACTCTGTACCTGCACTGATACATTGAAGACACTCTGTACCTGCACTGATACATTGAAGACACTCTGTACCTGCACTGATACATTGAAGACACTCTGTACCTGCACTGACACATTGAAGACACTCTGTACCTGCACTGATACATTGAAGACACTCTGTACCTGCACTGATCCATTGAAGACACTCTGTACCTGCACTGACACATTGAAGACACTCTGTACCTGCACTGATACATTGAAGACACTCTGTACCTGCACTGATACATTGAAGACACTCTGACCCTGCACTGATACATTGAAGACACTCTGTACCTGCACTGATACATTGAAGACACTCTGTACCTGCACTGACACATTGAAGACACTCTGTACCTGCACTGATACATTGAAGACACTCTGTACCTGCACTGATACATTGAAGACACTCTGTACCTGCACTGATACATTGAAGACACTCTGTACCTGCACTGACACATTGAAGACACTCTGTACCTGCACTGATACATTGAAGACACTCTGTACCTGCACTGACACATTGAAGACACTCTGTACCTGCACTGATACATTGAAGACACTCTGTACCTGCACTGATACATTGAAAACACTCTGTACCTGCACTGATACATTGAAGACACTCTGTACCTGCACTGATACATTGAAGACACTCTGACCCTGCACTGACACATTGAAGACACTCTGTACCTGCACTGATACATTGAAGACACTCTGTACCTGCACTGATACATTGAAGACACTCTGTACCTGCACTGACACATTGAAGACACTCTGTACCTGCACTGATACATTGAAGACACTCTGTACCTGCACTGATACATTGAAGACACTCTGACCCTGCACTGATACATTGAAGACACTCTGTCCCTGCACTGATACATTGAAGACACTCTGTACCTGCACTGATACATTGAAGACACTCTGTACCTGCACTGATACATTGAAGACACTCTGTACCTGCACTGAGACATTGAAGACACTCTGTACCTGCACTGAGAAATTGAAGACACTCTGTACCTGCACTGATACATTGAAGACACTCTGTACCTGCACTGAGACATTGAAGACACTCTGTACCTGCACTGATGCATTGAAGACACTCTGACCCTGCACTGATACATTGAAGACACTCTGTACCTGCACTGATACATTGAAGACACTCTGTACCTGCACTGACACATTGAAGACACTCTGTACCTGCACTGATACATTGAAGACACTCTGTACCTGCACTGATACATTGAAGACACTCTGACCCTGCACTGATACATTGAAGACACTCTGTACCTGCACTGACACATTGAAGACACTCTGTACCTGCACTGATACATTGAAGACACTCTGTACCTGCACTGATACATTGAAGACACTCTGACCCTGCACTGACACATTGAAGATACTCTGTACCTGCACTGATACATTGAAGACACTCTGACCCTGCACTGACACATTGAAGACACTCTGTACCTGCACTGATACATTGAAGACACTCTGTACCTGCACTGATACATTGAAGACACTCTGTACCTGCACTGATACATTGAAGACACTCTGTACCTGCACTGATACATTGAAGACACTCTGACCCTGCACTGACACATTGAAGACACTCTGTACCTGCACTGATACATTGAAGACACTCTGTACCTGCACTGATACATTGAAGACACTCTGTACCTGCACTGATACATTGAAGACACTCTGTACCTGCACTGATACATTGAAGACACTCTGACCCTGCACTGACACATTGAAGACACTCTGACCCTGCACTGATACATTGAAGACACTCTGACCCTGCACTGATACATTGAAGACACTCTGACCCTGCACTGACACATTGAAGATACTCTGTTCCTGCACTGACACATTGAAGACACTCTGTACCTGCGCTGATACATTGAAGACACTCTGTCCCTGCACTGATACATTGAAGACACTCTGTACCTGCACTGATACATTGAAGACACTCTGACCCTGCACTGATACATTGAAGACACTCTGACCCTGCACTGATACATTGAAGACACTCTGTACTTGCACTGATACATTGAAGACACTCTGTACCTGCACTGATACATTGAAGACACTCTGACCCTGCACTGATACATTGAAGACACTCTGTACCTGCACTGACACATTGAAGACACTCTGTACCTGCACTGATACATTGAAGACACTCTGTACCTGCACTGATACATTGAAGACACTCTGACCCTGCACTGATACATTGAAGACACTCTGTACCTGCACTGATACATTGAAGACACTCTGACCCTGCACTGATACATTGAAGACACTCTGTACCTGCACTGATACATTGAAGACACTCTGACCCTGCACTGATACATTGAAGACACTCTGTACCTGCACTGATACATTGAAGACACTCTGTACCTACACTGATACATTGAAGACACTCTGTACCTGCACTGACACATTGAAGACACTCTGTACCTGCACTGACACATTGAAGACACTCTGTACCTGCACTGATACATTGAAGACACTATGACCCAGCACTGATACATTGAAGACACTCTGTATCTGCACTGACACATTGAAGACACTCTGTACCTACACTGATACATTGAAGACACTCTGACCCTGCACTGACACA
This sequence comes from Mustelus asterias, assembly GCF_964213995.1. Classification (NCBI taxonomy): domain Eukaryota; kingdom Metazoa; phylum Chordata; class Chondrichthyes; order Carcharhiniformes; family Triakidae; genus Mustelus; species Mustelus asterias. Next base: position 26,046 of record NW_027592020.1, read on the forward strand.
TTGAAGACACTCTGTACCTGCACTGACACATTGAAGACACGCTGTACCTGCACTGATACATTGAAGACACTCTGTACCTACACTGATACATTGAAGACACTCTGTACCTGCACTGATACATTGAAGACACTCTGTACCAACACTGATACATTGAAGACACTCTGTACCTACACTGATACATTGAAGACACTCTGACCCTGCACTGATACATTGAAGACACTCTGTACCTGCAGTGATACATTGAAGACACTCTGTACCTGCACTGAAACATTGAAGACACTCTGTACCTGCACTGATACATTGAAGACACTCTGTACCTGCACTGATACATTGAAGACACTCTGTACCCGCACTGATACATTGAAGACACTCTGTACCTGCACTGATACATTGAAGACACTCTGTACCTGCACTGATACTTTGAAGACACTCTGACCCTGCACTGATACATTGAAGACACTCTGACCCTGCACTGATACATTGAAGACACTCTGTACCTGCACTGATACATTGAAGACACTCTGTACCTGCACTGACACATTGAAGACACTCTGTACCTGCACTGATACATTGAAGACACACTAACCCTGCACTGATACATTGAAGACACTCTGTACCTGCACTGATACATTGAAGACACTCTGTACCTGCACTGATACATTGAAGACACTCTGTACCTGCACTGACACATTGAAGACACTCTGACCCTGCACTGACACATTGAAGACACTCTGACCCTGCACTGATACATTGAAGACACTCTGACCCTGCACTGACACATTGAAGACACTCTGACCCTGCACTGATACATTGAAGACACTCTGACCCTGCACTGACACATTGAAGACACTCTGTACCTGCACTGACACATTGAAGACACTCTGTACCTGCGCTGATACATTGAAGACACTCTGTCCCTGCACTGATACATTGAAGACACTCTGACCCTGCACTGATACATTGAAGACACTCTGTACCTGCACTGATACATTGAAGACACTCTGTACCTGCACTGATACATTGAAGACACTCTGACCCTGCACTGATACATTGAAGACACTCTGTACCTGCACTGACACATTGAAGACACTCTGTACCTGCACTGATACATTGAAGACACTCTGTACCTGCACTGATACATTGAAGACACTCTGACCCTGCACTGATACATTGAAGACACTCTGTACCTGCACTGATACATTGAAGACACTCTGACCCTGCACTGATACATTGAAGACACTCTGTACCTGCACTGATACATTGAAGACACTCTGTACCTACACTGATACATTGAAGACACTCTGTACCTGCACTGACACATTGAAGACACTCTGTACCTGCACTGACACATTGAAGACACTCTGTACCTGCACTGACACATTGAAGACACTCTGTACCTGCACTGATACATTGAAGACACTCTGACCCAGCACTGATACATTGAAGACACTCTGTATCTGCACTGACACATTGAAGACACTCTGTACCTACACTGATACATTGAAGACACTCTGACCCTGCACTGACACATTGAAGACACTCTGTACCTGCACTGACACATTGAAGACACTCTGTACCTGCACTGATACATTGAAGACACTCTGTACCTACACTGATACATTGAAGACACTCTGTACCTGCACTGATACATTGAAGACACTCTGTACCTACACTGATACGTTGAAGACACTCTGTACCTACACTGATACATTGAAGACACTCTGACCCTGCACTGATACATTGAAGACACTCTGTACCTGCAGTGATACATTGAAGACACTCTGTACCTGCACTGAAACATTGAAGACACTCTGTACCTGCACTGATACATTGAAGACACTCTGTACCTGCACTGATACATTGAAGACACTCTGTACCCGCACTGATACATTGAAGACACTCTGTACCTGCACTGATACATTGAAGACACTCTGTACCTGCACTGATACTTTGAAGACACTCTGACCCTGCACTGATACATTGAAGACACTCTGACCCTGCACTGATACATTGAAGACACTCTGTACCTGCACTGATACATTGAAGACACTCTGTACCTGCACTGATACATTGAAGACACTCTGTACCTGCACTGATACATTGAAGACACTCTGTACCTGCACTGACACATTGAAGACACTCTGACCCTGCACTGATAATTTGAAGACACTCTGTACCTGCACTGACACATTGAACACACTCTGTACCTGCACTGATACATTGAAGACACTCTGTACCTGCACTGATACATTGAAGACACTCTGTACCTGCACTGATCCATTGAAGACACTCTGACCCTGCACTGATACATTGAAGACACTCTGACCCTGCACTGATACATTGAAGACACTCTGTACCTGCACTGATACATTGAAGACACTCTGACCCTGCACTGATACATTGAAGACACTCTGTACCTGCACTGATACATTGAAGACACTCTGTACCTACACTGATACATTGAAGACACTCTGTACCTGCACTGACACATTGAAGACACTCTGTACCTGCACTGACACATTGAAGACACTCTGTACCTGCACTGACACATTGAAGACACTCTGTACCTGCACTGATACATTGAAGACACTCTGACCCAGCACTGATACATTGAAGACACTCTGTCTCTGCACTGACACATTGAAGACACTCTGTACCTACACTGATACATTGAAGACACTCTGACCCTGCACTGACACATTGAAGACACTCTGTACCTGCACTGACACATTGAAGACACGCTGTACCTGCACTGATACATTGAAGACACTCTGTACCTACACTGATACATTGAAGACACTCTGTACCTGCACTGATACATTGAAGACACTCTGTACCTACACTGATACATTGAAGACACTCTGTACCTACACTGATACATTGAAGACACTCTGACCCTGCACTGATACATTGAAGACACTCTGTACCTGCAGTGATACATTGAAGACACTCTGTACCTGCACTGAAACATTGAAGACACTCTGTACCTGCACTGATACATTGAAGACACTCTGTACCTGCACTGATACATTGAAGGCACTCTGTACCCGCACTGATACATTGAAGACACTCTGTACCTGCACTGATACATTGAAGACACTCTGTACCTGCACTGATACTTTGAAGACACTCTGACCCTGCACTGATACATTGAAGACACTCTGACCCTGCACTGATACATTGAAGACACTCTGTACCTGCACTGATACATTGAAGACACTCTGTACCTGCACTGACACATTGAAGACACTCTGTACCTGCACTGATACATTGAAGACACACTAACCCTGCACTGATACATTGAAGACACTCTGTACCTGCACTGATACATTGAAGACACTCTGTACCTGCACTGATACATTGAAGACACTCTGTACCTGCACTGACACATTGAAGACACTCTGACCCTGCACTGACACATTGAAGACACTCTGACCCTGCACTGATACATTGAAGACACTCTGACCCTGCACTGACACATTGAAGACACTCTGACCCTGCACTGATACATTGAAGACACTCTGACCCTGCACTGACACATTGAAGACACTCTGTACCTGCACTGACACATTGAAGACACTCTGTACCTGCACTGATACATTGAAGACACTCTGACCCTGCACTGATACATTGAAGACACTCTGACCCTGCACTGATACATTGAAGACACTCTGTACCTGCACTGATACATTGAAGACACTCTGTACCTGCACTGATACATTGAAGACACTCTGACCCTGCACTGATACATTGAAGACACTCTGTACCTGCACTGATACATTGAAGACACTCTGTACCTGCACTGACACATTGAAGACACTCTGTACCTGCACTGATACATTGAAGACACTCTGACCCTGCACTGATACATTGAAGACACTCTGACCCTGCACTGATACATTGAAGACACTCTGTACCTGCACTGATACATTGAAGACACTCTGTACCTGCACTGATACATTGAAGACACTCTGACCCTGCACTGATACATTGAAGACACTCTGTACCTGCACTGATACATTGAAGACACTCTGACCCTGCACTGATACATTGAAGACACTCTGTACCTGCACTGATACATTGAAGACACTCTGTACCTGCACTGACACATTGAAGACACTCTGTACCTGCACTGACACATTGAAGACACTCTGTACCTGCACTGATACATTGAAGACACTCTGACCCAGCACTGATACATTGAAGACACTCTGTATCTGCACTGACACATTGAAGACACTCTGTACCTACACTGATACATTGAAGACACTCTGACCCTGCACTGACACATTGAAGACACTCTGTACCTGCACTGACACATTGAAGACACTCTGTACCTGCACTGATACATTGAAGACACTCTGTACCTACACTGATACATTGAAGACACTCTGTACCTGCACTGATACATTGAAGACACTCTGTACCTACACTGATACATTGAAGACACTCTGTACCTACACTGATACATTGAAAACACTCTGACCCTGCACTGATACATTGAAGACACTCTGTACCTGCAGTGATACATTGAAGACACTCTGTACCTGCACTGAAACATTGAAGACACTCTGTACCTGCACTGATACATTGAAGACACTCTGTACCTGCACTGACACATTGAAGACACTCTGACCCTGCACTGATACATTGAAGACACTCTGACCCTGCACTGACACATTGAAGACACTCTGACCCTGCACTGATACATTGAAGACACTCTGACCCTGCACTGACACATTGAAGACACTCTGTACCTGCACTGACACATTGAAGACACTCTGTACCTGCGCTGATACATTGAAGACACTCTGTACCTGCACTGATACATTGAAGACACTCTGTACCTGCACTGATACATTGAAGACACTCTGTACCTGCACTGATACATTGAAGACACACTAACCCTGCACTGATACATTGAAGACACTCTGTACCTGCACTGATACATTGAAGACACTCTGTACCTGCACTGATACATTGAAGACACTCTGTACCTGCACTGACACATTGAAGACACTCTGTACCTGCACTGATACATTGAAGACACTCTGACCCTGCACTGACACATTGAAGACACTCTGACCCTGCACTGATACATTGAAGACACTCTGACCCTGCACTGATACATTGAAGACACTCTGTACCTGCACCGATACATTGAAGACACTCTGTACCTGCACTGATACATTGAAGACACTCTGTACCTGCACTGACACATTGAAGACACTCTGACCCTGCATTGATACATTGAAGACACTCTGACCCTGCACTGATACATTGAAGACACTCTGACCCTGCACTGATACATTGAAGACACTCTGTACCTGCACTGATACATTGAAGACACTCTGTACCTGCACTGATACATTGAAGACACTCTGTACCTGCACTGATACATTGAAGACACTCTGTACCTGCACGGATACATTGAAAACACTCTGTACCTGCACTGATACATTGAAGACACTCTGTACCTGCACTGATACATTGAAGACACTCTGACCCTGCACTGACACATTGAAGACACTCTGTACCTGCACTGATACATTGAAGACACTCTGTACCTGCACTGATCCATTGAAGACACTCTGTACCTGCACTGACACATTGAAGACACTCTGTACCTGCACTGATACATTGAAGACACTCTGTACCTGCACTGATACATTGAAGACACTCTGTACCTGCACTGAGACATTGAAGACACTCTGTACCTGCACTGATACATAAGACACTCTGACCCCTGCACTGATACATTGAAGGACACTCCTGTACCTGCACTGATACATTGAAGACACTCTGTACCTGCACTGACACATTGAAGACACTCTGTACCTGCACTGATACATTGAAGACACTCTGTACCTGCACTGATACATTGAAGACACTCTGTACCTGCACTGATACATTGAAGACACTCTGTACCTGCACTGATACATTGAAGACACTCTGTACCTGCACTGATACATTGAAGACACTCTGTACCTGCACTGATACATTGAAGACACTCTGTACCTGCACTGAAACATTGAAGACACTCTGTACCTGCACTGATACATTGAAGACACTCTGTACCTGCACTGACACATTGAAGACACTCTGACCCTGCACTGATACATTGAAGACACTCTGACCCTGCACTGACACATTGAAGACACTCTGACCCTGCACTGATACATTGAAGACACTCTGACCTGCACTGACACATTGAAGACACTCTGTACCTGCACTGACACATTGAAGACACTCTGTACCTGCGCTGATACATTGAAGACACTCTGTACCTGCACTGATACATTGAAGACACTCTGTACCTGCACTGATACATTGAAGACACTCTGTACCTGCACTGATACATTGAAGACACACTAACCCTGCACTGATACATTGAAGACACTCTGTACCTGCACTGATACATTGAAGACACTCTGTACCTGCACTGATACATTGAAGACACTCTGTACCTGCACTGACACATTGAAGACACTCTGTACCTGCACTGATACATTGAAGACACTCTGACCCTGCACTGACACATTGAAGACACTCTGACCCTGCACTGATACATTGAAGACACTCTGACCCTGCACTGACACATTGAAGACACTCTGTACCTGCACTGACACATTGAAGACACTCTGTACCTGCGCTGATACATTGAAGACACTCTGTCCTGCACTGATACATTGAAGACACTCTGACCCTGCACTGATACATTGAAGACACTCTGTACCTGCACTGATACATTGAAGACACTCTGTACCCTGCACTGATACATTGAAGACACTCTGACCCTGCACTGATACATTGAAGACACTCTGACCTGCACTGATACATTGAAGACACTCTGTACCTGCACTGATACATTGAAGACACTCTGACCCTGCACTGACACTTTGAAGACACTCTGACCCTGCACTGATACATTGAAGACACTCTGACCCTGCACTGATACATTGAAGACACTCTGTACCTGCACTGATACATTGAAGACACTCTGTACCTGCACTGATACATTGAAGACACTCTGTACCTGCACTGAGACATTGAAGACACTCTGTACCTGCACTGATACATTGAAGACACTCTGACCCTGCACTGATACATTGAAGACACTCTGTACCTGCACTGATACATTGAAGACACTCTGTACCTGCACTGACACATTGAAGACACTCTGTACCTGCAACTGATACATTGAAGACACTCTGTACCTGCACTGATACATTGAAGACACTCTGTACCTGCACTGATACATTGAAGACACTCTGTACCTGCACTGATACATTGAAGACACTCTGTACCTGCACTGATACATTGAAGACACTCTGTACCTGCAGTGATACATTGAAGACACTCTGTACCTGCACTGAAACATTGAAGACACTCTGTACCTGCACTGATACATTGAAGACACTCTGTACCTGCACTGACACATTGAAGACACTCTGACCCTGCACTGATACATTGAAGACACTCTGACCCTGCACTGACACATTGAAGACACTCTGACCCTGCACTGATACATTGAAGACACTCTGACCCTGCACTGACACATTGAAGACACTCTGTACCTGCACTGATACATTGAAGACACTCTGTACCTGCGCTGATACATTGAAGACACTCTGTACCTGCACTGATACATTGAAGACACTCTGTACCTGCACTGATACATTGAAGACACTCTGTACCTGCACTGATACATTGAAGACACACTAACCTGCACTGATACATTAAAGACACTCTGTACCTGCACTGATACATTGAAGACACTCTGACCCTGCACTGATACATTGAAGACACTCTGACCCTGCACTGATACATTGAAGACACTCTGACCCTGCACTGATACATTGAAGACACTCTGTACCTGCACTGATACATTGAAGACACTCTGTACCTGCACTGATACATTGAAGACACTCTGTACCTGCACTGATACATTGAAGACACTCTGTACCTGCACGGATACATTGAAAACACTCTGTACCTGCACTGATACATTGAAGACACTCTGTACCTGCACTGATACATTGAAGACACTCTGACCCTGCACTGACACATTGAAGACACTCTGTACCTGCACTGATACATTGAAGACACTCTGTACCTGCACTGATCCATTGAAGACACTCTGTACCTGCACTGACACATTGAAGACACTCTGTACCTGCACTGATACATTGAAGACACTCTGTACCTGCACTGATACATTGAAGACACTCTGTACCTGCACTGAGACATTGAAGACACTCTGTACCTGCACTGATACATTGAAGACACTCTGACCCTGCACTGATACATTGAAGACACTCTGTACCTGCACTGATACATTGAAGACACTCTGTACCTGCACTGACACATTGAAGACACTCTGTACCTGCACTGATACATTGAAGACACTCTGTACCTGCACTGATACATTGAAGACACTCTGTACCTGCACTGATACATTGAAGACACTCTGTACCTGCACTGATACATTGAAGACACTCTGTACCTGCACTGATACATTGAAGACACTCTGTACCTGCAGTGATACATTGAAGACACTCTGTACCTGCACTGAAACATTGAAGACACTCTGTACCTGCACTGATACATTGAAGACACTCTGTACCTGCACTGACACATTGAAGACACTCTGACCCTGCACTGATACATTGAAGACACTCTGACCCTGCACTGACACATTGAAGACACTCTGACCCTGCACTGATACATTGAAGACACTCTGACCCTGCACTGACACATTGAAGACACTCTGTACCTGCACTGACACATTGAAGACACTCTGTACCTGCGCTGATACATTGAAGACACTCTGTACCTGCACTGATACATTGAAGACACTCTGTACCTGCACTGATACATTGAAGACACTCTGTACCTGCACTGATACATTGAAGACACACTAACCCTGCACTGATACATTGAAGACACTCTGTACCTGCACTGATACATTGAAGACACTCTGTACCTGCACTGATACATTGAAGACACTCTGTACCTGCACTGACACATTGAAGACACTCTGTACCTGCACTGATACATTGAAGACACTCTGACCCTGCACTGACACATTGAAGACACTCTGACCCTGCACTGATACATTGAAGACACTCTGACCCTGCACTGACACATTGAAGACACTCTGTACCTGCACTGACACATTGAAGACACTCTGTACCTGCGCTGATACATTGAAGACACTCTGTCCCTGCACTGATACATTGAAGACACTCTGACCCTGCACTGATACATTGAAGACACTCTGTACCTGCACTGATACATTGAAGACACTCTGACCCTGCACTGATACATTGAAGACACTCTGACCCTGCACTGATACATTGAAGACACTCTGACCCTGCACTGATACATTGAAGACACTCTGTACCTGCACTGATACATTGAAGACACTCTGACCCTGCACTGACACTTTGAAGACACTCTGACCCTGCACTGATACATTGAAGACACTCTGACCCTGCACTGATACATTGAAGACACTCTGTACCTGCACCGATACATTGAAGACACTCTGTACCTGCACTGATACATTGAAGACACTCTGTACCTGCACTGAGACATTGAAGACACTCTGTACCTGCACTGATACATTGAAGACACTCTGACCCTGCACTGATACATTGAAGACACTCTGTACCTGCACTGATACATTGAAGACACTCTGTACCTGCACTGACACATTGAAGACACTCTGTACCTGCCCTGATACATTGAAGACACTCTGTACCTGCACTGATACATTGAAGACACTCTGTACCTGCACTGATACATTGAAGACACTCTGTACCTGCACTGATACATTGAAGACACTCTGTACCTGCACTGATACATTGAAGACACTCTGTACCTGCAGTGATACATTGAAGACACTCTGTACCTGCACTGAAACATTGAAGACACTCTGTACCTGCACTGATACATTGAAGACACTCTGTACCTGCACTGACACATTGAAGACACTCTGACCCTGCACTGATACATTGAAGACACTCTGACCCTGCACTGACACATTGAAGACACTCTGACCCTGCACTGATACATTGAAGACACTCTGACCCTGCACTGACACATTGAAGACACTCTGTACCTGCACTGACACATTGAAGACACTCTGTACCTGCGCTGATACATTGAAGACACTCTGTACCTGCACTGATACATTGAAGACACTCTGTACCTGCACTGATACATTGAAGACACTCTGTACCTGCACTGATACATTGAAGACACACTAACCCTGCACTGATACATTAAAGACACTCTGTACCTGCACTGATACATTGAAGACACTCTGTACCTGCACTGATACATTGAAGACACTCTGTACCTGCACTGACACATTGAAGACACTCTGTACCTGCACTGATACATTGAAGACACTCTGACCCTGCACTGATACATTGAAGACACTCTGTCCCTGCACTGATACATTGAAGACACTCTGACCCTGCACTGACACATTGAAGACACTCTGTACCTGCACTGACACATTGAAGACACTCTGTACCTGCGCTGATACATTGAAGACACTCTGTCCCTGCACTGATACATTGAAGACACTCTGACCCTGCACTGATACATTGAAGACACTCTGTACCTGCACTGATACATTGAAGACACTCTGACCCTGCACTGATACATTGAAGACACTCTGACCCTGCACTGATACATTGAAGACACTCTGACCCTGCACTGATACATTGAAGACACTCTGTACCTGCACTGATACATTGAAGACACTCTGACCCTGCACTGACACTTTGAAGACACTCTGACCCTGCACTGATACATTGAAGACACTCTGACCCTGCACTGATACATTGAAGACACTCTGTACCTGCACCGATACATTGAAGACACTCTGTACCTGCACTGATACATTGAAGACACTCTGTACCTGCACTGACACATTGAAGACACTCTGACCCTGCACTGATACATTGAAGACACTCTGACCCTGCACTGATACATTGAAGACACTCTGACCCTGCACTGATACATTGAAGACACTCTGTACCTGCACTGATACATTGAAGACACTCTGTACCTGCACTGATACATTGAAGACACTCTGTACCTGCACTGACACATTGAAGACACTCTGTACCTGCACTGACACATTGAAGACACTCTGTACCTGCACTGATACATTGAAGACACTCTGTACCTGCACTGATACATTGAAGACACTCTGTACCTGCACTGAGACATTGAAGACACTCTGTACCTGCACTGATACATTGAAGACACTCTGACCCTGCACTGATACATTGAAGACACTCTGTACCTGCACTGATACATTGAAGACACTCTGTACCTGCACTGACACATTGAAGACACTCTGTACCTGCACTGATACATTGAAGACACTCTGTACCTGCACTGATACATTGGAGACACTCTGTACCTGCACTGATACATTGAAGACACTCTGTACCTGCACTGATACATTGAAGACACTCTGTACCTGCACTGATACATTGAAGACACTCTGTACCTGCACTGATACATTGAAAACACTCTGTACCTGCACTGATACATTGAAGACACTCTGTACCTGCACTGACACATTGAAGACACTCTGTACCTGCACTGATACATTGAAGACACTCTGTACCTGCACTGATCCATTGAAGACACTCTGTACCTGCACTGACACATTGAAGACACTCTGTACCTGCACTGATACATTGAAGACACTCTGTACCTGCACTGATACATTGAAGACACTCTGACCCTGCACTGATACATTGAAGACACTCTGTACCTGCACTGATACATTGAAGACACTCTGTACCTGCACTGACACATTGAAGACACTCTGTACCTGCACTGATACATTGAAGACACTCTGTACCTGCACTGATACATTGAAGACACTCTGTACCTGCACTGATACATTGAAGACACTCTGTACCTGCACTGACACATTGAAGACACTCTGTACCTGCACTGATACATTGAAGACACTCTGTACCTGCACTGACACATTGAAGACACTCTGTACCTGCACTGATACATTGAAGACACTCTGTACCTGCACTGATACATTGAAAACACTCTGTACCTGCACTGATACATTGAAGACACTCTGTACCTGCACTGATACATTGAAGACACTCTGACCCTGCACTGACACATTGAAGACACTCTGTACCTGCACTGATACATTGAAGACACTCTGTACCTGCACTGATACATTGAAGACACTCTGTACCTGCACTGATACATTGAAGACACTCTGTACCTGCACTGACACATTGAAGACACTCTGTACCTGCACTGATACATTGAAGACACTCTGTACCTGCACTGATACATTGAAGACACTCTGACCCTGCACTGATACATTGAAGACACTCTGTCCCTGCACTGATACATTGAAGACACTCTGTACCTGCACTGATACATTGAAGACACTCTGTACCTGCACTGATACATTGAAGACACTCTGTACCTGCACTGAGACATTGAAGACACACTGTACCTGCACTGAGAAATTGAAGACACTCTGTACCTGCACTGATACATTGAAGACACTCTGTACCTGCACTGAGACATTGAAGACACTCTGTACCTGCACTGATGCATTGAAGACACTCTGACCCTGCACTGATACATTGAAGACACTCTGTACCTGCACTGATACATTGAAGACACTCTGTACCTGCACTGACACATTGAAGACACTCTGTACCTGCACTGATACATTGAAGACACTCTGTACCTGCACTGATACATTGAAGACACTCTGACCCTGCACTGACACATTGAAGATACTCTGTACCTGCACTGATACATTGAAGACACTCTGACCCTGCACTGACACATTGAAGACACTCTGTACCTGCACTGATACATTGAAGACACTCTGTACCTGCACTGATACATTGAAGACACTCTGTACCTGCATTGATACATTGAAGACACTCTGACCCTGCACTGACACATTGAAGACACTCTGTACCTGCACTGATACATTGAAGACACTCTGTACCTGCACTGATACATTGAAGACACTCTGTACCTGCACTGATACATTGAAGACACTCTGTACCTGCACTGATACATTGAAGACACTCTGACCCTGCACTGACACATTGAAGACACTCTGACCCTGCACTGATACATTGAAGACACTCTGACCCTGCACTGATACATTGAAGACACTCTGACCCTGCACTGACACATTGAAGATACTCTGTTCCTGCACTGACACATTGAAGACACTCTGTACCTGCGCTGATACATTGAAGACACTCTGTCCCTGCACTGATACATTGAAGACACTCTGTACCTGCACTGATACATTGAAGACACTCTGACCCTGCACTGATACATTGAAGACACTCTGACCCTGCACTGATACATTGAAGACACTCTGTACTTGCACTGATACATTGAAGACACTCTGTACCTGCACTGATACATTGAAGACACTCTGACCCTGCACTGATACATTGAAGACACTCTGTACCTGCACTGACACATTGAAGACACTCTGTACCTGCACTGATACATTGAAGACACTCTGTACCTGCACTGATACATTGAAGACACTCTGACCCTGCACTGATACATTGAAGACACTCTGTACCTGCACTGATACATTGAAGACACTCTGACCCTGCACTGATACATTGAAGACACTCTGTACCTGCACTGATACATTGAAGACACTCTGACCCTGCACTGATACATTGAAGACACTCTGTACCTGCACTGATACATTGAAGACACTCTGTACCTACACTGATACATTGAAGACACTCTGTACCTGCACTGACACATTGAAGACACTCTGTACCTGCACTGACACATTGAAGACACTCTGTACCTGCACTGACACATTGAAGACACTCTGTACCTGCACTGATACATTGAAGACACTCTGACCCAGCACTGATACATTGAAGACACTCTGACCCTGCACTGATACATTGAAGACACTCTGACCCTGCACTGACACATTGAAGACACTCTGTACCTGCACTGACACATTGAAGACACGCTGTACCTGCACTGATACATTGAAGACACTCTGTACCTACACTGATACATTGAAGACACTCTGTACCTGCACTGATACATTGAAGACACTCTGTACCTACACTGATACATTGAAGACACTCTGTACCTACACTGATACATTGAAGACACTCTGACCCTGCACTGATACATTGAAGACACTCTGTACCTGCAGTGATACATTGAAGACACTCTGTACCTGCACTGAAACATTGAAGACACTCTGTACCTGCACTGATACATTGAAGACACTCTGTACCTGCACTGATACATTGAAGACACTCTGTACCCGCACTGATACATTGAAGACACTCTGTACCTGCACTGATACATTGAAGACACTCTGTACCTGCACTGATACTTTGAAGACACTCTGACCCTGCACTGATACATTGAAGACACTCTGACCCTGCACTGATACATTGAAGACACTCTGTACCTGCACTGATACATTGAAGACACTCTGTACCTGCACTGACACATTGAAGACACTCTGTACCTGCACTGATACATTGAAGACACACTAACCCTGCACTGATACATTGAAGACACTCTGTACCTGCACTGATACATTGAAGACACTCTGTACCTGCACTGATACATTGAAGACACTCTGTACCTGCACTGACACATTGAAGACACTCTGACCCTGCACTGACACATTGAAGACACTCTGACCCTGCACTGATACATTGAAGACACTCTGACCCTGCACTGACACATTGAAGACACTCTGACCCTGCACTGATACATTGAAGACACTCTGACCCTGCACTGACACATTGAAGACACTCTGTACCTGCACTGACACATTGAAGACACTCTGTACCTGCACTGATACATTGAAGACACTCTGTACCTGCACTGATACATTGAAGACACTCTGACCCTGCACTGATACATTGAAGACACTCTGTACCTGCACTGATACATTGAAGACACTCTGTACCTACACTGATACATTGAAGACACTCTGTACCTGCACTGACACATTGAAGACACTCTGTACCTGCACTGACACATTGAAGACACTCTGTACCTGCACTGACACATTGAAGACACTCTGTACCTGCACTGATACATTGAAGACACTCTGACCCTGCACTGATACATTGAAGACACTCTGTACCTGCAGTGATACATTGAAGACACTCTGTACCTGCACTGATACATTGAAGACACTCTGACCCAGCACTGATACATTGAAGACACTCTGTATCTGCACTGACACATTGAAGACACTCTGTACCTACACTGATACATTGAAGACACTCTGACCCTGCACTGACACATTGAAGACACTCTGTACCTGCACTGACACATTGAAGACACTCTGTACCTGCACTGATACATTGAAGACACTCTGTACCTACACTGATACATTGAAGACACTCTGTACCTGCACTGATACATTGAAGACACTCTGTACCTACACTGATACATTGAAGACACTCTGTACCTACACTGATACATTGAAGACACTCTGACCCTGCACTGATACATTGAAGACACTCTGTACCTGCAGTGATACATTGAAGACACTCTGTACCTGCACTGAAACATTGAAGACACTCTGTACCTGCACTGATACATTGAAGACACTCTGTACCTGCACTGATACATTGAAGACACTCTGTACCCGCACTGATACATTGAAGACACTCTGTACCTGCACTGATACATTGAAGACACTCTGACCCTGCACTGATACATTGAAGACACTCTGTACTTGCACTGATACATTGAAGACACTCTGTACCTGCACTGATACATTGAAGACACTCTGACCCTGCACTGATACATTGAAGACACTCTGTACCTGCACTGACACATTGAAGACACTCTGTACCTGCACTGATACATTGAAGACACTCTGTACCTGCACTGATACATTGAAGACACTCTGACCCTGCACTGATACATTGAAGACACTCTGTACCTGCACTGATACATTGAAGACACTCTGACCCTGCACTGATACATTGAAGACACTCTGTACCTGCACTGATACATTGAAGACACTCTGACCCTGCACTGATACATTGAAGACACTCTGTACCTGCACTGATACATTGAAGACACTCTGTACCTACACTGATACATTGAAGACACTCTGTACCTGCACTGACACATTGAAGACACTCTGTACCTGCACTGACACATTGAAGACACTCTGTACCTGCACTGACACATTGAAGACACTCTGTACCTGCACTGATACATTGAAGACACTCTGACCCAGCACTGATACATTGAAGACACTCTGACCCTGCACTGATACATTGAAGACACTCTGACCCTGCACTGACACATTGAAGACACTCTGTACCTGCACTGACACATTGAAGACACGCTGTACCTGCACTGATACATTGAAGACACTCTGTACCTACACTGATACATTGAAGACACTCTGTACCTGCACTGATACATTGAAGACACTCTGTACCTACACTGATACATTGAAGACACTCTGTACCTACACTGATACATTGAAGACACTCTGACCCTGCACTGATACATTGAAGACACTCTGTACCTGCAGTGATACATTGAAGACACTCTGTACCTGCACTGAAACATTGAAGACACTCTGTACCTGCACTGATACATTGAAGACACTCTGTACCTGCACTGATACATTGAAGACACTCTGTACCCGCACTGATACATTGAAGACACTCTGTACCTGCACTGATACATTGAAGACACTCTGTACCTGCACTGATACTTTGAAGACACTCTGACCCTGCACTGATACATTGAAGACACTCTGACCCTGCACTGATACATTGAAGACACTCTGTACCTGCACTGATACATTGAAGACACTCTGTACCTGCACTGACACATTGAAGACACTCTGTACCTGCACTGATACATTGAAGACACACTAACCCTGCACTGATACATTGAAGACACTCTGTACCTGCACTGATACATTGAAGACACTCTGTACCTGCACTGATACATTGAAGACACTCTGTACCTGCACTGACACATTGAAGACACTCTGACCCTGCACTGACACATTGAAGACACTCTGACCCTGCACTGATACATTGAAGACACTCTGACCCTGCACTGACACATTGACGACACTCTGACCCTGCACTGATACATTGAAGACACTCTGACCCTGCACTGACACATTGAAGACACTCTGTACCTGCACTGACACATTGAAGACACTCTGTACCTGCACTGATACATTGAAGACACTCTGTACCTGCACTGATACATTGAAGACACTCTGACCCTGCACTGATACATTGAAGACACTCTGTACCTGCACTGATACATTGAAGACACTCTGTACCTACACTGATACATTGAAGACACTCTGTACCTGCACTGACACATTGAAGACACTCTGTACCTGCACTGACACATTGAAGACACTCTGTACCTGCACTGACACATTGAAGACACTCTGTACCTGCACTGATACATTGAAGACACTCTGACCCAGCACTGATACATTGAAGACACTCTGTATCTGCACTGACACATTGAAGACACTCTGTACCTACACTGATACATTGAAGACACTCTGACCCTGCACTGACACATTGAAGACACTCTGTACCTGCACTGACACATTGAAGACACTCTGTACCTGCACTGATACATTGAAGACACTCTGTACCTACACTGATACATTGAAGACACTCTGTACCTGCACTGATACATTGAAGACACTCTGTACCTACACTGATACATTGAAGACACTCTGTACCTACACTGATACATTGAAGACACTCTGACCCTGCACTGATACATTGAAGACACTCTGTACCTGCAGTGATACATTGAAGACACTCTGTACCTGCACTGAAACATTGAAGACACTCTGTACCTGCACTGATACATTGAAGACACTCTGTACCTGCACTGATACATTGAAGACACTCTGTACCCGCACTGATACATTGAAGACACTCTGTACCTGCACTGATACATTGAAGACACTCTGTACCTGCACTGATACTTTGAAGACACTCTGACCCTGCACTGATACATTGAAGACACTCTGACCCTGCACTGATACATTGAAGACACTCTGTACCTGCACTGATACATTGAAGACACTCTGTACCTGCACTGATACATTGAAGACACACTAACCCTGCACTGATACATTGAAGACACTCTGTACCTGCACTGATACATTGAAGACACTCTGTACCTGCACTGATACATTGAAGACACTCTGTACCTGCACTGACACATTGAAGACACTCTGACCCTGCACTGATAATTTGAAGACACTCTGTACCTGCACTGACACATTGAACACACTCTGTACCTGCACTGATACATTGAAGACACTCTGTACCTGCACTGATACATTGAAGACACTCTGTACCTGCACTGATCCATTGAAGACACTCTGACCCTGCACTGATACATTGAAGACACTCTGACCCTGCACTGATACATTGAAGACACTCTGTACCTGCACTGATACATTGAAGACACTCTGACCCTGCACTGATACATTGAAGACACTCTGTACCTGCACTGATACATTGAAGACACTCTGTACCTACACTGATACATTGAAGACACTCTGTACCTGCACTGACACATTGAAGACACTCTGTACCTGCACTGACACATTGAAGACACTCTGTACCTGCACTGACACATTGAAGACACTCTGTACCTGCACTGATACATTGAAGACACTCTGACCCAGCACTGATACATTGAAGACACTCTGTCTCTGCACTGACACATTGAAGACACTCTGTACCTACACTGATACATTGAAGACACTCTGACCCTGCACTGACACATTGAAGACACTCTGTACCTGCACTGACACATTGAAGACACGCTGTACCTGCACTGATACATTGAAGACACTCTGTACCTACACTGATACATTGAAGACACTCTGTACCTGCACTGATACATTGAAGACACTCTGTACCTACACTGATACATTGAAGACACTCTGTACCTACACTGATACATTGAAGACACTCTGACCCTGCACTGATACATTGAAGACACTCTGTACCTGCAGTGATACATTGAAGACACTCTGTACCTGCACTGAAACATTGAAGACACTCTGTACCTGCACTGATACATTGAAGACACTCTGTACCTGCACTGATACATTGAAGACACTCTGTACCCGCACTGATACATTGAAGACACTCTGTACCTGCACTGATACATTGAAGACACTCTGTACCTGCACTGATACTTTGAAGACACTCTGACCCTGCACTGATACATTGAAGACACTCTGACCCTGCACTGATACATTGAAGACACTCTGTACCTGCACTGATACATTGAAGACACTCTGTACCTGCACTGACACATTGAAGACACTCTGTACCTGCACTGATACATTGAAGACACACTAACCCTGCACTGATACATTGAAGACACTCTGTACCTGCACTGATACATTGAAGACACTCTGTACCTGCACTGACACATTGAAGACACTCTGACCCTGCACTGACACATTGAAGACACTCTGACCCTGCACTGATACATTGAAGACACTCTGACCCTGCACTGACACATTGAAGACACTCTGACCCTGCACTGATACATTGAAGACACTCTGACCCTGCACTGACACATTGAAGACACTCTGTACCTGCACTGACACATTGAAGACACTCTGTACCTGCACTGATACATTGAAGACACTCTGACCCTGCACTGATACATTGAAGACACTCTGACCCTGCACTGATACATTGAAGACACTCTGTACCTGCACTGATACATTGAAGACACTCTGTACCTGCACTGATACATTGAAGACACTCTGACCCTGCACTGATACATTGAAGACACTCTGTACCTGCACTGACACATTGAAGACACTCTGTACCTGCACTGATACATTGAAGACACTCTGTCCCTGCACTGATACATTGAAGACACTCTGACCCTGCACTGATACATTGAAGACACTCTGTATCTGCACTGATACATTGAAGACACTCTGACCCTGCACTGATACATTGAAGACACTCTGTACCTGCACTGATACATTGAAGACACTCTGTACCTGCACTGACACATTGAAGACACTCTGTACCTGCACTGACACATTGAAGACACTCTGTACCTGCACTGATACATTGAAGACACTCTGACCCAGCACTGATACATTGAAGACACTCTGTATCTGCACTGACACATTGAAGACACTCTGTACCTACACTGATACATTGAAGACACTCTGACCCTGCACTGACACATTGAAGACACTCTGTACCTGCACTGACACATTGAAGACACTCTGTACCTGCACTGATACATTGAAGACACTCTGTACCTACACTGATACATTGAAGACACTCTGTACCTGCACTGATACATTGAAGACACTCTGTACCTACACTGATACATTGAAGACACTCTGTACCTACACTGATACATTGAAGACACTCTGACCCTGCACTGATACATTGAACACACTCTGTACCTGCAGTGATACATTGAAGACACTCTGTACCTGCACTGAAACATTGAAGACACTCTGTACCTGCACTGATACATTGAAGACACTCTGTACCTGCACTGATACATTGAAGACACTCTGTACCCGCACTGATACATTGAAGACACTCTGTACCTGCACTGATACATTGAAGACACTCTGTACCTGCACTGATACTTTGAAGACACTCTGACCCTGCACTGATACATTGAAGACACTCTGACCCTGCACTGATACATTGAAGACACTCTGTACCTGCACTGATACATTGAAGACACTCTGTACCTGCACTGATACATTGAAGACACACTAACCCTGCACTGATACATTGAAGACACTCTGTACCTGCACTGATACATTGAAGACACTCTGTACCTGCACTGATACATTGAAGACACTCTGTACCTGCACTGACACATTGAAGACACTCTGACCCTGCACTGATAATTTGAAGACACTCTGTACCTGCACTGACACATTGAACACACTCTGTACCTGCACTGATACATTGAAGACACTCTGTACCTGCACTGATACATTGAAGACACTCTGTACCTGCACTGATCCATTGAAGACACTCTGACCCTGCACTGATACATTGAAGACACTCTGACCCTGCACTGATACATTGAAGACACTCTGTACCTGCACTGATACATTGAAGACACTCTGACCCTGCACTGATACATTGAAGACACTCTGACCCTGCACTGACACATTGAAGACACTCTGTACCTGCACTGATACTTTGAAGACACTCTGTACCTGCACTGATCCATTGAAGACACTCTGTACCTGCACTGATACATTGAAGACACTCTGTACCTGCACTGATCCATTGAAGACACTCTGTCCCTGCACTGATACATTGAAGACACTCTGTACCTGCACTGACACATTGAAGACACTCTGTACCTGCACTGATACATTGAAGACACTCTGTACCTGCACTGATACATTGAAGACACTCTGTACCTGCACTGATACATTGAAGACACTCTGTACCTGCACTGATACATTGAAGACACTCTGACCCTGCACTGACACATTGAAGACACTCTGACCCTGCACTGATACATTGAAGACACTCTGACCCTGCACTGACA
This sequence comes from Mustelus asterias, assembly GCF_964213995.1. Lineage (NCBI taxonomy): Eukaryota > Metazoa > Chordata > Chondrichthyes > Carcharhiniformes > Triakidae > Mustelus > Mustelus asterias. Next base: position 47,703 of record NW_027592020.1, read on the forward strand.
CATTGAAGACACTCTGTACCTGCACTGATACATTGAAGACACTCTGTACCTGCACTGACACATTGAAGACACTCTGTACCTGCACTGATACATTGAAGACACTCTGTCCCTGCACTGATACATTGAAGACACTCTGTCCCTGCACTGATACATTGAAGACACTCTGACCCTGCACTGACACATTGAAGACACTCTGACCCTGCACTGATACATTGAAGACACTCTGACCCTGCACTGACACATTGAAGACACTCTGTACCTGCACTGATACATTGAAGACACTCTGTCCCTGCACTGATACATTGAAGACACTCTGTACCTGCACTGATACATTGAAGACACTCTGACCCTGCACTGATACATTGAAGACACTCTGTCCCTGCACTGATACATTGAAGACACTCTGTACCTGCACTGATACATTGAAGACACTCTGTACCTGCACTGATACATTGAAGACACTCTGACCCTGCACTGATACATTGAAGACACTCTGACCCTGCACTGACACATTGAAGACACTCTGACCCTGCACTGATACATTGAAGACACTCTGTACCTGCACTGATACATTGAAGACACTCTGTCCCTGCACTGATACATTGAAGACACTCTGACCCTGCACTGACACATTGAAGACACTCTAACCCTGCACTGATACATTGAAGACACTCTGTACCTGCACTGATACATTGAAGACACTCTGTACCTGCACTGATACATTGAAGACACTCTGTCCCTGCACTGATACATTGAAGACACTCTGTACCTGCACTGACACATTGAAGACACTCTGTACCTACACTGATACATTGAAGACACTCTGACCCTGCACTGATACATTGAAGACACTCTGTACCTGCACTGATACATTGAAGACACTCTGTCCCTGCACTGATACATTGAAGACACTCTGTACCTGCACTGATACATTGAAGACACTCTGTACCTACACTGATACATTGAAGACACTCTGACCCTGCACTGATACATTGAAGACACTCTGTACCTACACTGATACATTGAAGACACTCTGTCCCTGCACTGATACATTGAAGACACTCTGTACCTACACTGATACATTGAAGACACTCTGACCCTGCACTGATACATTGAAGACACTCTGTACCTACACTGATACATTGAAGACACTCTGTACCTGCACTGATACATTGAAGACACTCTGTACCTGCACTGATACATTGAAGACACTCTGTACCTACACTGATACATTGAAGACACTCTGACCCTGCACTGATACATTGAAGACACTCTGTACCTGCAGAGATACATTGAAGACACTCTGTACCTGCACTGAAACATTGAAGACACTCTGTACCTGCACTGATACATTGAAGACACTCTGTACCTGCACTGATACATTGAAGACACTCTGTACCTGCACTGATACATTGAAGACACTTTGTACCTGCACTGATACATTGAAGACACTCTGTACCTGCACTGATACATTGAAGACACTCTGACCCTGCACTGATACATTGAAGACACTCTGTACCTGCACTGATACATTGAAGACACTCTGTACCTGCACTGATACTTTGAAGACACTCTGACCCTGCACTGATACATTGAAGACACTCTGACCCTGCACTGATACATTGAAGACACTCTGTACCTGCACTGATACATTGAAGACACTCTGTACCTGCACTGATACATTGAAGACACTCTGTACCTGCACTGATACATTGAAGACACTCTGTACCTGCACTGATACATTGAAGACACTCTGTACCTGCACTGATACATTGAAGACACTCTGTACCTGCACTGATACATTGAAGACACTCTGTACCTGCACTGATCCATTAAAGACACTCTGTACCTGCACTGATACATTGAAGACACTCTGTACCTGCACTGATACATTGAAGACACTCTGTACCTGCACTGACACATTGAACACACTCTGACCCTGCACTGATACATTGAAGACACTCTGACCCTGCACTGATACATTGAAGACACTCTGAACCTGCACTGACACATTGAAGACACTCTGTACCTGCACTGATACATTGAAGACACTCTGTACCTGCACTGATCCATTGAAGACACTCTGTACCTGCACTGATACATTGAAGACACTCTGTACCTGCACTGATCCATTGAAGACACTCTGTACCTGCACTGATACATTGAAGACACTCTGTCCCTGCACTGATACATTGAAGACACTCTGTACCTGCACTGATACATTGAAGACACTCTGACCCTGCACTGATACATTGAAGACACTCTGTACCTGCACTGATACATTGAAGACACTCTGACCCTGCACTGACACATTGAAGACACTCTGTACCTGCACTGATACATTGAAGACACTCTGACCCTGCACTGATACATTGAAGACACTCTGTACCTGCACTGATACATTGAAGACACTCTGACCCTGCACTGATACATTGAAGACACTCTGTACCTGCACTGACAAATTGAAGACACTCTGACCCTGCACTGACACATTGAAGACACTCTGACCCTGCACTGACACATTGAAGACACTCTGTACCTGCACTGATACATTGAAGACACTCTGTACCTGCACTGATCCATTGAAGACACTCTGTACCTGCACTGATACATTGAAGACACTCTGTACCTGCACTGATCCATTGAAGACACTCTGTACCTGCACTGATACATTGAAGACACTCTGTCCCTGCACTGATACATTGAAGACACTCTGTACCTGCACTGATACATTGAAGACACTCTGACCCTGCACTGATACATTGAAGACACTCTGTACCTGCACTGATACATTGAAGACACTCTGACCCTGCACTGATATATTGAAGACACTCTGACCCTGCACTGACACATTGAAGACACTCTGTACCTGCACTGATACATTGAAGACACTCTGTACCTGCACTGATACATTGAAGAAACTCTGATCCTGCACTGATACATTGAAGACACTCTGACCCTGCACTGATACATTGAAGACACTCTGTACCTGCACTGACACATTGAAGACACTCTGATCCTGCACTGATACATTGAAGACACTCTGTACCTGCACTGATACATTGAAGACACTCTGACCCTGCACTGATACATTGAAGACACTCTGACCCTGCACTGATACATTGAAGACACTCTGTACCTGCGCTGATCCATTGAAGACACTCTGTACCTGCGCTGATACATTGAAGACACTCTGTACCTGCACTGACACATTGAAGACACTCTGTACCTGCACTGATACATTGAAGACACTCTGTACCTGCACTGATACATTGAAGACACTCTGACCCTGCACTGATACATTGAAGACACTCTGACCCTGCACTGATACATTGAAGACACTCTGACCCTGCACTGATCCATTGAAGACACTCTGTACCTGCACTGATACATTGAAGACACTCTGTCCCTGCACTGATACATTGAAAACACTCTGTACCTGCACTGATACATTGAAGACACTCTGACCCTGCACTGATACATTGAAGACACTCTGACCCTGCACTGACACATTGAAGACACTCTGTACCTGCACTGATACATTGAAGACACTCTGTACCTGCACTGATACATTGAAGACACTCTGTACCTGCACTGATACATTGAAGACACTCTGTACCTGCACTGATACATTGAAGACACTCTGACCCTGCACTGATACATTGAAGACACTCTGTACCTGCACTGATACATTGAAGACACTCTGTACCTGCGCTGATACATTGAAGACACTCTGTACCTGCGCTGATACATTGAAGACACTCTGTACCTGCACTGACACATTGAAGACACTCTGTACCTGCACTGATACATTGAAGACACTCTGACCCTGCACTGATACATTGAAGACACTCTGTACCTGCGCTGATACATTGAAGACACTCTGTACCTGCGCTGATACATTGAAGACACTCTGTACCTGCACTGACACATTGAAGACACTCTGTACCTGCACTGAGACATTGAAGACACTCTGTACCTGCACTGAGACATTGAAGACACTCTGACCCTGCACTGATACATTGAAGACACTCTGTACCTGCACTGATACATTGAAGACACTCTGACCCTGCACTGATACATTGAAGACACTCTGACCCTGCACTGACACATTGAAGACACTCTGTACCTGCACTGATACATTGAAGACACTCTGTACCTGCACTGATACATTGAAGACACTCTGTACCTGCACTGATACATTGAAGACACTCTGTACCTGCACTGATACATTGAAGACACTCTGTACCTGCACTGATACATTGAAGACACTCTGTCCCTGCGCTGATACATTGAAGACACTCTGTACCTGCACTGACACATTGAAGACACTCTGTCCCTGCACTGAGACATTGAAGACACTGTGTCCCTGCACTGACACATTGAAGACACTCTGTCCCTGCACTGATACATTGAAGACACTCTGTACCTGCACTGATACATTGAAGACACTCTGTACCTGCACTGACACATTGAAGACACTCTGACCCTGCACTGATACATTGAAGACACTCTGTACCTGCACTGATACATTGAAGACACTCTGACCCTGCACTGATACATTGAAGACACTCTGACCCTGCACTGATACATTGAAGACACTCTGACCCTGCACTGATACATTGAAGACACTCTGACCCTGCACTGATACATTGAAGACACTCTGTACCTGCACTGATACATTGAAGACACTCCATGCCACACTGACTCCCCACCCGCCACCGTCCCCCACACTGACTCCGCCCTCCCTTACACTGATATTCCCTCACCCACAGTGATCCTAAGGAGATCAGGAAGTCAGCTGTAGGGGAAGGGAGGACTGAGTGAGAATGGTGTCGGACACTACCTCGGTGTGACTATTCCACAGGTGGGGTGCAATGCTGGCCTTTGAGTCTGCATGTTCTCCCTGTGTCTGAGGGTGTTTCTTTAGGTGCTCCGGTTTTCTCCCACACTCAAAAGATGTGTAGGTTTGGTGGATTGGCCATGCTAACTTGGCCCTTAGTGTCCAAAGATGTGCAGGTTCGGTGGATTGGCATTCTAAATTGTACCTTCGTGTCCACAGATGGGCAGGTTAGGGGGATTGGCCATGCTAAATTGCCCCTTAGTGTCCAAAGATGTGCAGGTTAGGTGGATTGGCCATACTAAATTGTCCCTTAGTGTCCAAAGATGTGCAGGTTAGGTGGATTGGCCATGCTAAATTATCCGTTACTGTCTAAAGATGTGCAGGTTAGGTGGATTGGCCATGCTAAATTGCCCCTTCGTGTCCAAAGATGTGTCGGTTAGGTGGATTGGCCATGCTAAATTGCCCCTTAGTGTCCAAAGATGTGCTGGTTAGGTGGATTGGCCATGCTAAATTGCCCCTTAGTGTCCAAAGATGTGCGGGTTAGGTGGATTGGCCATGCTAAATTGCCCCTTAGTGTCCAAAGATGTGTAGGTTAGGTGGATTGGCCATGCTAAATTGTCCCATCGTGTCCAAAGATGTGTAGGTTAGGGGGATTGACCGTGCTAAATTGTCCCTTAGTGTCCAAAGATGTGTAGGTTAGGTGGATTGGCCATGCGAAATTGTCCCATCGTGTCCAAAGATGTGTAGGTTAGGGGGATTGGCCATGCTAAATTGCCCCTTAGTGTCCAAAGATGTGTAGGTTAGGGGGATTGGCCATGCTAAATTGCCCCCTAGTGTCCAAAGATGTGTAGGTTAGGTGGATTGGCGATGGGAAATTTTGGGCGTGCAGGGATAGGGCCAGGGTAAGATGGTCTGTCAGAGAGTCGCTGGACTGAATGGCCTCGACTGCACCGTGGGGGTTCTCTGAGTAAGTGTCTCGAGTGATGGAGAGCAGAGCCTACTGCCCCCAGATCCCCCCTTTCCCCAGTGTGTGGCCCCCCTGTTGGACACTCACTTTTCAGTTTGGACCGTATGCTGTTCGCTAGTTTCTTTATGTCCACCGTCAACTGCTCCAAATCATCTTTGGTCTCTGTAAAGAAGGAGAAGAGCGATGGAATCCTGGCGAGAAGAGACCTCACTTCCGGTATATTCACAGAGAATGGTGCGTGCCACATGGCAGGGACTTTGACCCCAGCGACAGTGAAGGAACAGCCGATATATTTCCAAGTCGGGATGGTGAGTGACTCGGAGGGGAGCCTCCAGGTGGGGGTGTTCCCAGGTATCTGCTGCCCTTGTCCTTCTAGATGGTAGAGGTGGTGGGTTTGGAAGGTGCTGCCTAAGGAGCCTTGGTGAGTCGTTGCGGTGCATCTTGTAGGGTACACACGGCTGTCACTGTGTGTCGGGGGTGGAGGGAGTGAGTGTTTGTGGTTAGCGTGTCGATCGAGCGGGGCTGCTTTGTCCTGGATGGTGTTGAGCTTCTCGAGTGTTGTTGGGAGCCGCACCCATCCAGGCGAGTGGAGAGTGTTCCATCCCACTCCTGACTGTGTCCTTGTAGATGGTGGACAGGCTTTGGGGGGAGTCAGGAGGTGAGTTACTCTCCGCAGGATTCCCAGCCTCTGACCTGCTCTGGGAGCCACTGTGTTTATACGGCTGGGTCCAGTTCAGTTTCTGGTCAGTGGTAACTCCCAGGATGTTGACAGTGGGAGAGGGGATTCAGCGATGGGAATGCCATTGAATGTCAAGAGGAGATGATTACACAGAAACATAGAAACTAGAAGCAGGAGGAGGCCATTCGGCCCTTCCAGCCTGCCCCACCATTCATTCTGATCATGGCTGATCATCAAATTTAATATCCTGATTCCCCCTTCCCCCCCATATCCCTCGATCCCTTTAGCCCCAAGATGGAAATCTAATTTCTTCCTGAAATCACACAACGTTTTGGCCTCAACTACTTTCTGTGGGAGTGAATTCCACACATTCACCACCCTCTGGGTGAAGAAATTTCTCCTCACCTCAAGTAACGCGGCACACAGTTACCCCAGGGACTGGCGCACGGGGGGCGGAGGGGGTTAGGATGTAAGGTGACCAACTGTTACCCCAGGGACTGGCGCACAGGAGGGTTAGGATGTACGACTGGTTACTCCAGGAATGGGCGCAATCTTCCTGTGAAATCCCGGTAGGATCGTGCCAGGGGGCTAAACCCCGAGGAACGGGGAGGGAGGGCGACATGGGAAGGGTGGCCAACGGGAGACAGGCCATTGTGGAAATCAGGCTGTGTAGGCCCAAATTCTGCTTCGGAAAATAGCGCCAACTCCAAGGCAATGTCCTCGAGTTATTATTTTCATTCCGACCAAGGCTCAGGAGTGTTAATCCCGTCTCCGTAAGCTGTGACCTAGTTACAAGCCCTGTGGAAAAAGGAAGGCGCGTGTGCACGAGAGAGCAAAGGGCCCCGTATCCAAGGTAACCACAGGCCTCGGGCCTAGTGCTAACAGATGGCCGCTTAGGGGAGCAGAAGGGGCAGACAGCTATCCTGTCCGCTTCCCAAATCACCACGTGATCGACCTGGAACAGATCCAGAGAGATTACGATGCAGTAAATGCTTAAATCTGTAAATCTCACAGCTCCTGCATCCCGCAGTAAACAGGCCCACTGGGATTATGTCCCTCTCTCTTCAGACTCAGAAAATCAGAGTCAGATGTTCCCTCTTAGCAGAGGCAAGCACCAAAATACAAGCTCTGTGGCGCAGTGCTGAGGGAGTGTCGCACTGTCAGAGGGTCAGTGCTGAGGGAGTGCCGCACTGTCAGAGGGTCAGTGCTGAGGGAGTGCCGCACTGTCAGAGGGTCAGTGCTGAGGGAGTGCCGCACTGTCAGAGGGTCAGTGCTGAGGGAGTGCCGCACTGTCAGAGGGTCAGTGCTGAGGGAGTGCTGCACTGTCAGAGGGTCAGTACTGAGGGAGTGTCGCACTGTCAGAGGGTCAGTGCTGAGGGAGTGCCGCACGGTCAGAGGGTCAGTGCTGAGGGAGTGCCACACTGTCAGAGGGTCAGTGCTGAGGGAGTGCCGCACTGTCAGAGGGTCAGTGCTGAGGGAGTGCCGCACTGTCAGAGGGTCAGTGCTGAGGGAGTGCCGCACTGTCAGAGGGTCAGTGCTGAGGGAGTGTCGCACTGTCAGAGGGTCAGTGCTGAGGGAGTGCCGCACTGTCAGAGGGTCAGTACTGAGAGAGTGCCGCACTGTCAGAGGGTCAGTGCTGAGGGAGTGCTGCACTGTCAGAGGGTCAGTGCTGAGGGAGTGCCGCACTGTCAGAGGGTCAGTGCTGAGGGAGTGCCGCACTGTCAGAGGGTCAGTGCTGAGGGAGTGCCGCACTGTCAGAGGGTCAGTGCTGAGGGAGTGTCGCACTGTCAGAGTGTCAGTGCTGAGGGAGTGCCGCACTGTCGAAGGGGCAGTACTGAGAGAGTGCCGCACTGTCAGAGGGTCAGTGCTGAGGGAGTGCTGCACTGTCAGAGGGTCAGTGCTGAGGGAGTGCCGCACTGTCAGAGGGTCAGTGCTGAGGGAGTGCTGCACTGTCAGAGGGTCAGTACTGAGGGAGTGTCGCACTGTCAGAGGGTCAGTGCTGAGGGAGTGCCGCACTGTCAGAGGGTCAGTGCTGAGGGAGTGCCGCACTGTCAGAGGGTCAGTGCTGAGGGAGTGCCGCACTGTCAGAGGGTCAGTGCTGAGGGAGTGCCGCACTGTCAGAGGGTCAGTGCTGAGGGAGTGCTGCACTGTCAGAGGGTCAGTACTGAGGGAGTGTCGCACTGTCAGAGGGTCAGTGCTGAGGGAGCGCCGCACTGTCAGAGGGTCAGTGCTGAGGGAGTGCCGCACTGTCAGAGGGTCAGTGCTGAGGGAGTGCCGCACTGTCAGAAGGTCAGTGCTGAGGGAGTGCCGCACTGTCAGAGGGTCAGTACTGAGGGAGTGCCGCACTGTCAGAGGGTCAGTGCTGAGGGAGTGCCGCAACGTCAGAGGGTCAGTGCTGAGGGAGTGCCGCACTGTCAGAGGGTCAGTGCTGAGGGAGTGCCGCACTGTCAGAGGCTTCTTGTGGGATCCTGCTGTGCGCCGTGGTGAATTTCCTGCATGGAGTCCTCTTAAAAAATGATTTTGTGAGTTATGGTGTGTTTAGCTGTCCTGAGAGCGGATCGAGTGTAAATTTTGGTTATCGGTCTTTACTGAGGCCAAAAGCCTGCCTCAGGCCCACTTGGCAGTTGCCGTAGCAACATCCCACAGGCTGAGGCCGTGTGGAAGGCTGAGGGATGCTGGCTGGAATTTGATGGCAAGCGCCTGTGTGATCAGGGCTATCGAAGAGTATCCTCACTGTGAGGCCCAAAGTGTCACTGACACCAGGACCCCGTTACTGACTATTGCACAGGAACAGGAGGAGGCCATTCAGCCCCTTCTCCAGCCTGTTACACAGGAACAGGAGTAGGCCCCATTCAGCCCCTTCTCCAGCCTGTTACACAGGAACAGGAGGAGGCCATTCAGCCCCTTCTCCAGCCTGTTACACAGGAACAGGAGGAGGCCCCATTCAGCCCCTTCTCCAGCCTGTTACACAGGATCAGGAGGAGGCCCCATTCAGCCCCTTCTCCAGCCTGTTACACAGGAACAGGAGGAGGCCCCATTCAGCCTCTTCTCCAGCCTGTTACACAGGAACGGGAGGAGGCCCCATTCAGCCCCTTCTCCAGCCTGTTACACAGGAACAGGAGGAGGCCCCATTCAGCCCCTTCGCCAGCCTGTTACACAGGAACAGGAGGAGGCCCCATTCAGCCCCTTCTCCAGCCTGTTACACAGGAACAGGAGGAGGCCCCATTCAGCACCTTCTCCAGCCTGTTACACAGGAACAGGAGGAGGCCATTCAGCCCCTTCTCCAGCCTGTTACACAGGAACAGGAGGAGGCCCCATTCAGCCTCTTCTCCAGCCTGTTACACAGGAACGGGAGGAGGCCCCATTCAGCCCCTTCTCCAGCCTGTTACACAGGAACAGGAGGAGGCCATTCAGCCCCTTCTCCAGCCTGTTACACAGGAACAGGAGGAGGCCCCATTCAGCCCCTTCTCCAGCCTGTTACACAGGATCAGGAGGAGGCCCCATTCAGCCCCTTCTCCAGCCTGTTACACAGGAACAGGAGGAGGCCCCATTCAGCCCCATCTCCAGCCTGTTACACAGGAACAGGAGGAGGCCCCATTCAGCCCCTTCGCCAGCCTGTTACACAGGAACAGGAGGAGGCCCCATTCAGCCCCTTCTCCAGCCTGTTACACAGGAACAGGAGGAGGCCCCATTCAGCCCCTTCTCCAGCCTGTTACACAGGAACAGGAGGAGGCCCCATTCAGCCCCATCTCCAGCCTGTTACACAGGAACAGGAGGAGGCCCCATTCAGCCCCTTCTCCAGCCTGTTACACAGGAACAGGAGGCGGCCATTCAGCCCCTTCTCCAGCCTGTTACACAGGAACAGGAGGAGGCCCCATTCAGCCCCTTCTCCAGCCTGTTACACAGGAACAGGAGGAGGCCATTCAGCCCCTTCTCCAGCCTGTTACACAGGAACAGGAGGAGGCCCCATTCAGCCCCTTCTCCAGCCTGTTACACAGGAACAGGAGGAGGCCCCATTCAGCCCCTTCTCCAGCCTGTTACACAGGAACAGGAGGAGGCCCCATTCAGCCCTTCACTCACTCTGTTCTGTCATGGGAGCTGACAGGATAATGCTGTGAATCTTCTTCACTTCATCCACATTGGCTGTGATCTTCTCGATGTTGTTCCGTATCTCATCGATCTGGAGAGGGGCGAGAGTGAACAGAGGGTCAGTCAGTTTCCCTCACCCACCGAACTGGCGTTCTCTCCCGTAGACCTCCCACAGTCAATCCGGCCTCCACTCAGCCTTTCCAGCAATATCTACCTCGCCTTTCCCAAGACAATTCCTCAGCTGTCCCTGAACCCAAGAAGACTTTCAGTCCCTACATCCTCATGACCATCCCCCTTGGAGACAATAGTTCCTCCACTGAAACTCAGCTGGGCCCAAACTCAACCACCACCTCAAGGCCCTGCCATCCATTACTGCCCCTCTGTTCAGATCGCGACACCCCTCCCTGTGAGTGTAACCCCCTCCAGCCCCTACACCCCTCCCTGTGAGTGTAACCCACTCCAGCCCCTACACCCCTCCCTGTGAGTGTAACCCCCTCCAGCCCCTACACCCCTCCCTGTGAGTGTAACCCCCTCCAGCCCCGACACCCCTCCCTGTGAGTGTAACCCCCTCCAGCCCCTACACCCCTCCCTGTGAGTGTAACCCCCTCCAGCTCCTACACCCCTCCCTGTGAGTGTAACCCCCTCCAGCTCCTACACCCCTCCCTATCTCTGTAACCTCCTCTAGTTTCTCCAACCCTCACATTCTCTGTAACCTCCAGCCCCCGACACCTCCCAACCCCACGTACCCCGGACATTCTCTCTTCCACCTTCTTCTGTCGGGAAAAAGATACAAAAGTCTGAGGTCACGGACCGACCGACTCAAGAACAGCTTCTTCCCTGCTGCTGTCAGACTTTTGAATGGACCTACCTGATATTTGGATTTGGATTTAATCTCAGTTGTTCTGGGTTTAATATCAGTTGTTTGGGTTTAATCTCAGTTGTTCTGGGTTTAATCTCAGTTGTTCTGGGTTTAATCTCAGTTGTTCTGGGTTTAATATCAGTTGTTTGGGATTAATCCCAGTTGTTTGGGTTTAATCTCAGTTGTTTGGATTTAATATCAGTTGTTAATATCAGGGATTTGTTCCCAGGAGCAGGCTGAGGGTAAGAGAGTGGGTTTTCTGACTTTAATTAATTATTTATTTTTTCAGTTAATTTTGGGTTTAAAATCGGAGGTTTTTTTCAAAACCGGAAGTCGGGCCAGGAGAGGCCTGGGGAAGTTTTTGGAGGGTTTAAAAGCGCACCAAAGTATACAGCGGGCAGCATCGTAGCGGGCAGCAGAGTGAGTGGGAAGTTGAGTGAGCTGTCAGGGCTTTGGCTCACAGGGCTTGGACGAGCAGGGGTGAGTTTTTGTTTCCTTACACTCTTATTAACTTTTCACTGTCTTACTTGACATAAAGTGTCCAGTATGAGTGTGAAACCAGGGTGTTGTTCCCAGTGTAGGATGTGGGAGGTCCTGGAGGCATCTGGCCTCCCGGACATCCACATCTGTGAGGGGTGTGTCGAGCTGCGGTTCCTGAGGGACCGTGTTAGGGAGCTGGAACTGCAGCTCGAGGATCTTAGGCTGATGAGGGAGAATGAGGAGGTGATAGACAAGAGCTATCATCAGGTGGTCACACCAGGGCCACGGGAAGAGGCCAAGTGGGTGATGGCCAGGAAGGGTAAGGCTAGGGTGGTTGAGAGCACCCCAGTGGATTTGCCCCTGCACAACAAGTACTCCTGCCTGAGTACTGCTGGGGGGGACAGCCCGCCTGGGGGAAGCAGCAGTGGCCGTGTCTCCGCAGTGGAGTCCAGCCCTGTAACTCAGAGGGCTAAGGAAAAGAGGAGGAAGGCGGTATTAATCGGGGACTCGATGGTGAAGGGGACAGACAGGCGTTTCTGCGGAGGTAGGCGGGATTCTCGCATGGTGGTCTGCCTCCCTGGGGCCGGGATCCAGGATGTCGCTAGTCGCGTCCCGGAAATCCTGAGGTGGGAGGGAGAGGAGCCTGAGGTAGCGGTACATATTGGTACCGCTGATGTGGGTAGGAAGGGAGAAGGGGTCATGAAAAGGGAGTACAGGGAATTAGGGAGACAGCTGAGAAAGAGGAAAGCAAAGGTAGTAATCTCAGGATTACTGCCTGTGCCACGGGAAGGTGAGGGCAGGAATGGAGTGAGGTGGAAGATGAATGTGTGGCTGAGGGACTGGTGCAGGGGGCAGGGATTCAGGTTCCTGGACCATTGGGACCTCTTATGGGGCAGGGGTGATCTGTATACAAAAAACGGGTGGAACTTGAATCACACGGGGACCAATATCCTGGCCGGTAGGTTGGCTAAGGTTACTGGGGAGAATTTAAACTAGATAGGTTGGGGGGAGGGGAGCTAGAAGAGTTGACTAGGATCAAGGAACTAATTGATGGGGTGGAGGATGCAGGGGTAAGGGGAATTACAAAATTAATGGTAGAGGAGAGGGTGCAAGTGAATGAAGGCGGTAATTTAGATAAGGGAGTAGAGGGAGAGGGTGTTCGCGACTCATCAAAGCGGGTCCAGATAAAAGCTGGAATAAGGACACTTTGCCTGAATGCACGAAGCATTCGGAACAAGGTAAATGAGTTGATGGTGCAAATCAGCACGAGTGGGTACGATCTAGTGGCCATTACAGAAACGTGGCTGAAAGGTGACCAGGACTGGGAGATGAATATCCAGGGGTATCAGGCGTTTAGGAAGAATAGACAGGAAGGAAAAGGTGGTGGGGTCGCGCTATTAATAAGAGATAATATCAGGGTAGTACTGAGGGATGACATAGGCTCTGAGGAACAAAACGTGGAATCATTATGGGTAGAGATGAGGAATAGTAGAGGGAGAAAGACACTAGTAGGTGTGGTATATAGGCCCCCAAATAATAATGTTGAGGTAGGGAGGGCTATAAACAAGCAGATAAGGGATGCGTGTAAAAACGGAACGGCAATAATCATGGGGGACTTCAACATGCACATTGACTGGCAGACTCAAGTCGGTAAGGGTGGAATGGAGGAAGAGTTCTTAGAATGCTGTCGGGATAGTTTCCTTGAACAGCATGTTACGGAACCGACGAGGGAACGAGCTATTTTGGATCTGGTATTGTGTAACGAGGTAGGTAGAATTAAGGATCTTATTGTGAAGGACCCTCTTGGGTCTAGTGACCACAATATGGTCGAATTTCTGATTCAGATGGAAGAGGAGAAAGTTTGGTCCCAAACCAGTGTCCTCTGTTTGAACAGAGGGAAATATGATAGGATGAGGGATGAATTGGCTAAGGTAGACTGGGAGAGCAGGCTGGCAGGTAGGATAGCTGAGGAACAGTGGAGGATTTTTAAGGAGATCCTTTTCAGTTCTCAGCAAAAATATATTCCAGCAAAAAACAAGGATTGTAAGAAAAGGGAGAACCAGCCGTGGATAACGAAGGAAATAAAGGAGAGTATTAAAATAAAAACAGCTGCGTACAGAGTGGCCAAAAATAGTGGAGAAACAAGTGATTGGGAAAAATTTAAGAAACAACAAAGAGAGACTAAGAAAGCGATAAAGAAAGGAAGGATAGACTATGAAGCTAGGCTAGCAATTAATATAAAAAATGATAGTAAAAGTTTTTATAAATATATAAAAAGGAATAGAGTGGCTAGAGTGAATGTTGGACCCTTGGAGGACGAGAGGGGGGAGTTAATAGTGGGAAATGAGGATATGGCTGAGTCTTTAAATAAGTTTTTTGTGTCGGTCTTCACGGTGGAGGACACAAATAGTTTGCCAAATATTAACGATAGAGGGTTGGCAGCAGGAGAAATACTTAATACAATTAATGTTACCAGAGAGGCAGTGCTGGGTAGACTAATGGGACTGAAGGTGGATAAGTCCCCGGGTCCGGATGGAATGCATCCCAGGGTATTGAAAGAAATGTCAGAGGTAATAGTGGATGCGTTAGTGATTATTTATCAAAACTCGTTGCATTCTGGGGTAGTGCCGGTTGATTGGAAAACGGCTAATGTTACGCCGCTGTTTAAAAAAGGAAGGAGACAAAAGGCGGGTAACTATAGGCCGGTCAGCTTAACGTCTGTAGTAGGGAAAATGCTGGAATCCATTATTAAAGAGGAGATAGCAGGGCATCTGGATAGAAATGGTTCGATCAATCAGACGCAGCATGGATTCATGAGGGGAAAGTCGTGCTTGACGAACATGTTGGATTTTTATGAAGATGTGACTAGGGCGGTTGATGGAGGAGAACCGGTGGATGCGGTGTTTTTGGATTTCCAAAAGGCGTTTGATAAGGTGCCCCATAAAAGGCTACTGAAGAAGATTAGGGCACACGGAGTTGGGGGTAGTGTGTTAAAGTGGATTGGGGACTGGCTATCCGACAGGAAGCAAAGAGTCGGAATAAATGGGTGTTTTTCCGGTTGGAGGAAGGTAACTAGTGGCGTGCCGCAGGGATCGGTACTCGGGCCGCAACTATGTACCATTTATATAGATGATCTGGAGGAGGGGACGGAGTGTAGGGTAACGAAGTTTGCAGACGACACAAAGATAAGTGGAAAAGTGAATCGTGTGGAGGACGGAGAAGATCTGCAGAGAGATTTGGACAGGCTGAGTGAGTGGGCGAGGATATGGCAAATGGAGTATAACGTTGAGAAATGCGAGGTTATACACTTTGGAGGAAATAATAACAAATGGGATTACTATCTCAATGGAAACAAATTAAAACATGCTACCGTGCAAAGGGACCTGGGGGTCCTTGTGCATGAGACGCAAAAGCCCAGTCTGCAGGTACAACAGGTGATCAAGAAGGCAAATGGGATGTTGGCCTATATTGCGAAGGGGATAGAATATAAAAGCAGGGATGTCTTGATGCACCTGTACAGGGCATTGGTGAGGCCGCAGCTGGAATACTGTGTGCAGTATTGGTCCCCTTATATGAGGAAGGATATATTGGCATTGGAGGGAGTGCAGAGAAGGTTCACCAGGTTGATACCGGAGATGAGGGGTTTGGATTATGAGGAGAGGCTGAGGAGATTGGGTTTGTACTCGTTGGAGTTTAGAAGGATGAGGGGGGATCTTATGGAGACTTATAAGATAATGCGGGGGCTGGATAGGGTGGAGGCGGAGAGATTCTTTCCACTTAGTAAGGAAGTTAAAACTAGAGGACACAGCCTCAAAATAAAGGGGGGTCGGTTTAAGACAGAGTTGAGGAGGAACTTCTTCTCCCAGAGGGTGGTGAATCTCTGGAATTCTCTGCCCACTGAGGTGGTGGAGGCTACCTCGCTGAATATGTTTAAAGCGCGGATGGATGGATTCCTGATCGGTAAGGGAATTAAGGGTTATGGGGATCAGGCGGGTAAGTGGTACTGATCCACGTCAGATCAGCCATGATCTTATTGAATGGCGGGGCAGGCTCGAGGGGCTAGATGGCCTACTCCTGCTCCTATTTCTTATGTTCTTATGTTCTTATATTATGTTGATCTTTCTCTACACCCTAGCTATGACTGTAACACTACATTCTGCACCCTCTCCTTTACTTCTCCCCTATGTACTCTATGAATGGTATGCTTTGTCTGTATAGCACGCAAGAAACAATACTTTTCACTGTATCCCAATCCATGTGACAATAATAAATCAAATCCTGTCTCTCTCTCTGTCCCTCTCTCTGTCCGTCTCTCTGTCCCTCTCTCTGTCCCTGTCTCTCTCTCTCTGTCTCTCTCTCTCTGTCTCTCTCTCTCTGTCTCTCTCTCTCTGTCTCTCTCTCTCTGTCTCTCTCTCTCTGTCTCTCTCTCTCTCTGTCTCTCTCTCTCTCCTGTCTCTCTCTCTCTGTCTCTCTCTCTCTGTCTCTCTCTCTCTGTCTCTCTCTGTCTCTCTCTGTCTCTCTCTGTCTCTGTCTCTCCCCCTGTGTCTCTCACGCAGATTTTGTGTCCAAATATTCCCACCTGTGGTTTGGGGTCAAAGTGCATCTGGTAAAATCTGCAGCCTGGGAGATTTGCTTTGAGGGATGGCGCTATAGAGTGTGAAGTTGTTGTTGTGTGGCCTCTGGTACTCCCTCTGCCCTCCCCCTCCCCCAGCCCCCTCCCCCTCCCCCCAGCCCCCTCCCCCAGCCCCCTCCCCTAGTCCCCTCCCTCTCCCCCAGCCCCTCCCCAGCCCCCTCCCCCTCCCCCAGCCCCAGCCCCCTCCCTCTCCCCCAGCCCCTCCCCCTCCCCCAGCCCCCTTCCCCTCCCCCAGCCCCTCCCCCAGCCCCTCCCCCAGCCCCCTCCCCCAGCCCCTCCCCCAGCCCCCTCCCCCAGCCGCTCCCCCAGAAGCCAGGGTGTGAGGCCTCACCTGGACGAAGAACTCGTCCATGAAGGCATTGTTATCGATGGAGATTTCGATGTCATCTGTGTCGTCAGTGTCGCAGGTCTGAACCGGAGAGACAGAGAGAGAGAGACAGAGAGAGAGAGTTTATTTATTATCACAAGCAGGCTTACATTAACACTGCAATGAAGTTACTGTGAAAATCCCCCAGTCGCCACACTCCATCGCCTGTTCGGGTTACACTGAGGGAGAATTTAGCACGGCCAATGCACCCTAACCAGCACGTCTTTCTGACTGTGGGAGGAAACCAGAGCACCCGGAGGAAACCCACGCAGACACGGGGAGAATGTGCAAACTCCACACAGACAGTGACCCGAGTCGGGAATTGAACCCGGGTCCCTGTCCCTGTGAGACAGCAGTGCTAACCACTGTGCCACCTGAGAGAGAGAGACAGATAGAGGGAGAGAGACAGAGAGAGAGAGAGAGAGACAGAGAGAGTGAGAGACAGAGAGAGAGAGAGAGAGGGAGAGAGAGACAGAGAGAGGGAGAGAGAGACAGAGAGAGAGAGAGAGAGAGAGACAGAGAGAGGGAGAGAGAGACAGAGAGAGGAGAGTGAGACAGAGAGAGGGAGAGTGAGACAGAGAGAGGGAGAGTGAGACAGAGAGAGGGAGAGTGAGACAGAGAGAGGGAGAGTGAGACAGAGAGAGGGAGAGCGAGACAGAGAGAGAGAGAGAGACTGAGAGAGAGAGACAGAGAGAGACAGAGAGAGAGAGACAGAGAGAGACAGAGACAGAGAGAGAGAGAGACAGAGAGAGAGAGAGACAGAGAGAGAGAGACAGAGAGAGAGAGAGACAGACAGACAGACAGAGAGAGACAGACAGA